>NC_142368.1:24005698-24308615 GCF_059441175.1 Urocampus carinirostris
CAAGGATTTCAAACACCTGTACGAACCCTGCCTATCAATTGATTCTTTTGTACAAAATACAAAAAAAGCCCAAAGACTTCACATATAAAGTTGAGAAAAAATATTTATTTACAGTGTATGTATTGCCTTTTTGCTGTCAATCAAATGATGAGTACGCTGTAGGTTCATTTTTTTGTAAATCTGACTGTGCCTCAACAGACACAAACCTCATTGCACAGCACCGCAATTGTGGTTGTACTACGCTTGCTATGGACCTTCAAATTTAAGTTCTACTAAGCTAATCTGCCATTTCTATCACTGAGTCATGCGCAACTGCGGCATAAATATGAGCGTCTGCCTTCAAGTCCTTGTCCGTGTATGGAGTCAATGAGGCACCAAAAGCAATTGCGGCATTCCAGCAAAAGCTTTTTGAGTGAGAATGAAAGTTAATTTGAGGATGTCATGTTTAGGTTTTATGCATGGGATCGCATTTTTTTTTTAAACAATCATGATAGCTGAAATCAGGTCAATCGGATAGAGTCATCCCTGTTAAAATTAAGACATAAATGATTTGAAGAAATGAACAAAATAAAATGTAAAAATAAACACTAAAAAATAAACACTGATACAAGATTGTTTTTTCCATTACTTCTTATGTAAATGTTCTTCAAAATAATTGATTCTCAAAATGTGGGGCACGTTTGACTTCAGGCACCTTTTCTTTTCTTTTCTTTTTTTTTTTTAACTTCGCCACAACACGAGGGGGCGAGGGGTGGAAATGGCATTTTCAGTGGTAAAATGTCGTGTTTACATTTAGCCTTCACGCAGTGCATTGAGCACAGAGTAATAGAATTGAGTATGAAGTGTAAACACAAGTGACCCTATGAAAAAATAACTGACACTGATGCAGAGACAGGTGAAAAGAGACGAGGTAAAGAGATAAACAAAAGTCTTCTCCCTCAGCACTTAACTGCGACCTTTGAGGGAAACAAGCAAAGACCAGTGTGCTTGCTATTGTAACCATGTTGGCAGCGGATAACATGAAGCCAAATAAATTAACCTGTCACTTCACAATACAACCCAATCACGCTGATGAAACGCTTGAGTTATTCTTCAGCGAAAGTGTGCCGAAAGGCGTAGATTTGGCATGGACGTAGGTGACAATATTGAGCAATCTTAGTTTTGTCCCCACCAATATTATGTGGTCACTTGAAAAAAAAAAGTTCGATATCAGGGAGGAGCGAGAGCATTTCTTCTTCTGAGGGGGGGAGGGACAGAAAACATCTGAGAAACACTACTTAAAAGGGTGCAGGTGAAGTCAATAGCGAAGAAGAAATGAGTCAGATTTTCTCTCAGACTCTAAAAAATGATTCCTCAGGTAATGGAAACTCTGCAACATTAAGTCCCCAACAATAAAAAGAGCCAAAAAGAGGCAATTGAAGTGAGGCCTCCTGAATGAAGTTGATACCATTGTCTGATGTGCCAGAGATAACGGTTTAGGGGGGAAACTGACAAACGGATGTCGCAGATAATTAGACAAAACTGTATTATGATTCCAGCGCAGAGAGGCTTGAGGGGGCAAAAAAGTGTAATTACACATCGGCAGGCTGCGTAATGGTCGAATGAGTGCTCACACACACAAACACATCAATTTCCATTCCCATTATGGAAATGCAAGATTGCACGGTTATGAAAGTGTAAATGAAGCTGGAGAAAGATGCAAGTAGGCATCCCTGCATACTTTGAAAGCTTGTGAGCGATGGAAGGTAGTGCATTATGGGTAATCCATCGGTCACCCTGTCCACCAGCAGTCATAAAGCTTCTTTTCAGTTTGTCAGTTTTTTTTTGTCCCTCCCCATGCTGATCTCATCTGAGCACCGGCAAAATGTTCCCCCCTTTCCCCCCTCACTTCCACCCTTTCCTGTCCGTGCAGGCATGTTGCTATGGTTACTCGGGCAACGTCACGACAAAATTGACAAAATTCACGGCTGCCTGTGGGAGTCGGCTCAAGCTGCGTGGTGGTGCTTTTAACTTTTCTGTAGGGGGGGCGCAAAAGGCGGCTGGGGCCGTTGTTTGCGTCGGGCCCCGTGTTGAGATGTTCCCTCACAAGAAATTTGTTTAATCCCTACTCGACTTGCAAAAAGGCTGCGAGGGATGCATGCGTCATTGTCACAGTCGGGTTTCTGTGTCAGGAACTTGACACGGGAACAAAGAGTTATGATTGCCGGATGCACTCCCGCACCAGTGACTTACCACCACCCCTCCAAGAAAATTCACTTTTGCATCATGGAAGTGTTTGAGTTGTTCACTTGTGCTGACTCATGAAATGGAAATCACTTTGTTCATTTGGAAGCACTTGTGGCCAACAATGATGCAATCTACATGTTAAAGGCAGGGCAAAGTTCCCCACTTCCCATCTATACTGTTGCGGTCAGGTTGGATTTGAAAAGATTTCTTCCGCTGTATCTTGGCAATAGAATAGAATAGAATAGAATGCGCGCACACTTGTGGCCAACTACAAGGCGTTCTAAAGGAGCTACAGCAGTATGAAACCTTGGTAAACTGGCTGGTGATGGGGCAGAAAAAGCAGAAATCCCACTTTCTAGTGCATTTAATTTGTCAATCATAGAGACTGCTGATCTTTTGCTTTTTCTTTGACTTATTTTAGTTTATATTTTTTGCATGTTTTACAGAGGATCTGTGTCTAAGTTGGTTAAAATAGAATTGTAAAAAGTTATTTTTTTGCATTTTATCATTTATTTATACCACTATTTTGTTAATGTTTTGAATATGTATTTTATTGTTTTGGATATTCAGGGGATTACCTTTATTGTTTGAGGCGGCAGTAGCTCAGGAGGTAAAGGGCTCGTCTTGGGATCAAGAGGTCGCAGGTTCAATTCTTGGCTCTTCCGAGTTATATATTGAAGTATCCTTGGGCAAGACACTGAATCCCTAATGTTCCTGATATCAGTTAGTGTGTGTAAAAAGGGAAAGTGTGAAGCACATTGAAAAGCGCTTAGGGAGGTCTTCATTGACTTGAAAAGCACTATTTAAATGCAGAACATTTACATTTCACTTTAAATCTGTTCAGTGTATTAAATGCTAAAAATGTTTTGTTTTAGATTTTTTCCGTGCCCACTTGCCGGTTTTAGTTTAGGGGATGGTGCAATTGAAGCCTGTGCAGTTTTTTGAGACATTTCTGATTAAGAGTTATACAATTAAATGTGACCTGACTTGGTAATAGACAGTCTGAGAAAATTCAAATGAATATTGTGGTACCGTAATATGTATATATGCACCTCCAGACATGAGAACTTTGATACACAAGAATTATTTTGAACAAAAATCTAGCTAGATATACGAAAGAAAATCCAATTAACGAGCATTCCCAGAGGTTACCACCAGAGACCGCTCACAGCCAGCATTAGCTTGCCCCAGTTTGTGCATGCTGAGGTCTACAAAGAAGATTTGAGAGGTGTTTGCTAAATGGCTGCTTTCAAAATATCCGGAAATAGCGGCAACAGGTCATGCTGCAGCTCTTTGTAATGACACTTTCCTTACGCATATAACAGTTTAAAGGGAAGGCAGAGACAAAATCAGTGGCCAAGATAGAAGAAATGCAATGGCAAAGCCACCAGGGAGCAGTAGGGCGTATTTTTGAGCAGAGTTGTTGAAAAACATGGCAACAACTCCAAGCATTTACAAGCACTTCACCCCAAATTCAAGCACTTTCAATCCTTAAAAAACAAAACATCAAAATTCAAGACTTTTTAAGGATTTTAAGCACCCATACAAACCCCTTAAGAGTTAACACAAATCTAATTTTCTTGGCTATTCTATCCTGCTCTCCATCAATTACACACAATCACACCAAAAAGGCTCTCAGAAAAAGGCATTATATTCCATTCACAATTAGTAAAAAATTACAAACTATTACAGCAATAATTTATCATCGTGTTTGCATTTGGAAGGGATTTTTAGTTCACATGGTCTTGAAAGTTGGCCTTCAGTAACAAGTCATTTTGTTATCATCTTATAAGTGTAAATCTCTAATTGAGCAAACGTCTTCAGCGAGGCCTTTCTTTGCACCCCATTTGGCAATCAATCTGTCTTCTCTTGTGATGTAACTGACCCAGTCCTCCTCCAGAGAGCCCCCCACTCCTCAGCCCACTCTGTCTTCTGAAATAAGAAGCAGTCATTCAAGTCCAACCAGGACAAAAGTGTCGTCCGATCACCGGTTGACGTCAACGGCGGTGAGTCGCTGGCCAGCAGCGAGAGAAAAGTCGCATGCTGCGAGTGCGGATGTTTCGATAAACGGCGCGATAACGCTTCGCTATGCACGAAGCGTCACCGTCGGCGCGGAACTAATCAGCGATGGACACATTATTGACACATTTCCTGCTTTCTATCCTTGCAATAGTGTCATACAATTGATAGTTGTTACAAGGAGGAGGATTGTTTTACTTTGTTGAAACACTACAGGTCATTAAATGTTACACATAGATTACCATGTTTTATATATATTATATTTATTTGGTTGTAATGATGTTGTAACTTTGGTCGTGTTTTATTTTGTAGTCAGAAGTGGCCTTATGCACCATTGTTAAGGTCTATCACCTCACTGGAATATACACTAGAGATTAAAATTAGAGAATAATTTACAAACCATTGAATTATTATGAAAAGGACATTTTATTGTGTCTATACCGTACTATTACAACACTCGAACAAAATAAGAGAACACTTTCAGGTGCATACCACTTAATGGTGCTGACTTGCTGACTTTGCAAAATGGTGGACCATTCTAAAGAGACTAAAACCCTCCGGCAGCAGGTAATCCAAATGAAAACGAAAGGGATGACCCTATTAGCCGTAGCAAGGCAAGTTGATCGTTCCAAATCTGTGATTTCAAGCATATTGTATCTTTACTAAACTACAAACCCATTTAAGTCGCCCAAAAAGGCTAGGTGTCCACTGACGACAAATGTAAGAGAGGACAGGTCACTGCAGACGATTGCAATCGTTTCCCCACTGCAGCTGAAATTGCTCGCCAGTTCAGTGCTGGACATGGCAAGAATCTGTCTCGCCATGCAGTGTATCACGGATGTTGTGTGAACAGAGAACTGGTCCAGAGTTCACTTCAGTGATGAAAGCAAATTTAATTTATTTGAGTCTGATGGGAAGCACTTTGTTTGGCGACACAATGAAGAAAGACTAAACCCAAAGTGTGTAAAAAAAGTAAAAAGCATCGACTTCAGCTCACATCAAGTAAACGTCAGCTCTCGTCCCAGTTAACTAATTTCAAATAATTTCCTCAAGTAAAGGATAATTGGCTTGAGCAACATATAACGTAGTCATCACAACCATTTTAAGACATGTATACAAATTGCCATTGTTGTTTATATAAGGTACAACAACCATTTTATTTACAAGTATGTATACAAATTGCCATTGTTGTTAAACAATAGAAAGTGTTAAAGTAAGTCCACTACCACTTAAGGATTGTTAATTTAACACTTTCTAATTAAATACTGACATATATTAAAACTTGTGTGGGCACATATAACTACTTTCTAGTGTTCATATAAACACTGGTAATTTTGCAGTGTAAAATGTGTTACGTATGTACTGTATTTACAAAAAACAAGGTATTAAAAGTAAAGTGTTTAATTTAACGGGCCTTTTTTGACCAGGAATGGCCATAATAGAAAATTTTATTTGAAAAACAGAGACATAGGCTTTTAAATTCTGTAATTGTTTGTTTTACGGGGAATGATACTTTATTTTCAAGTTGTTGGTTATTGAACAACATTTGTAGGGTCATAATGGTATAGAGCCTAGATGGTAATGTGCCCGCTTTGAGACTGGGAGGTCGCTGGTTCGCGCCTCGACCGAGACATACCTAATTGGTACAAATGCATCGACTCGCTACAACGGGTCAGGTGTATCGACATTTCGTTCTGTGTACATTGTTACAAAGAATGACAATACAAAGGACATTATTATTATTATTATTATTATCTAGAAAAAGTGGTAATGATTATTTCTAATTAGAATAAAAACATAGCTGTGTTTATTTGTTTAGCCCCTAACCATTATCAAAGGCCTACACAGACCAATGACTTTTTTGGTTTGAACAATTTTATTGACACTTTTAACAGCAATTAAACACATTCACAATTTTATTATATCATAAAAATTGTTCAAACCTCACACAGACCAATGATTAGTCCAGACTACAGAGGAGGCGGTGACCTGGATATGGAAGGACTAGTTCTTGCAGCAAACAAGAGCCTCCAATCGGGTATACTGATTATTTTTTTTGAGCAAACTATCTTTTACGTCCGCTGTAGAGACAGAACCAAACCACACTATGAAACCAGAACAATAAATTGAGCCAATGACTGCACTCAAGCGTCTCAACAATCAAGTCATAATGATTGTTGTGTCAAATCACACAAATAAGCAGTTATATCATGTTCACTTCCTTTGATGCATCTCTGACAATGATAATTAAAACACATCATTAGCATGCCAATCACCGTATTAATCAAAAAACTAGAAGTCAACAACTTGGACTATAGTGCCATCTTGTGGTCTGGCTCCATGCCCTTGCCCTTATTGTGCATTGTCCCTTGGCCTTTGTAACAGGCTGACTGAATAGCTCCTGATTGATTGCTGCGACGCCATTGACGTCAATGAGGAGCCGACGGAGGAAGTTGCAGCTTGGCCTCATAATAGGATAAACACCCCTGTACGCCCACTCACCCTCGGGCCGGTTGGGCCCTTGGGAGCTAAAAGAAGGATTAGCCGCCCTGCAGTGTGTTCCTTGGGGGCTACAAATGCCACAAATATGCGCATGAGGATGTTCGGATACTCCTCATTTCCGCTTGCACTAATAAAAAAAGGCTTGCATGTAATTTCTAAGGGGATTGGTCAATAAACCTTTTGCATAATTTAATGTCAATACATAAACATAATTGTATTGTAGTAAAGGTGTTAGGAATAAAATTCTGCAGCCTAATTATTGTAAATGGGGGCATACAATTACATAAAGATGGACATTCATAAGGTAGATTTTCCATTATTTAAAATGTGTTATTTAACCACTAGATGTAACGGAAATGTGTTGTGCAACTAATAATGAGCGTTAAAATGCTCAAGGATAACTACAAACTACGGAGACTCAAAGTGACCAAACTGCAATTCCCAGCGTATTTTGGTGACCTTAGTAGCAAGATAACAGAGTTATGTCCAAACCCCATAAAGTGGATCTCATTTTATGTAAAATGAATGCAGATTTCTCGACCTATGAGTTTCCATCCATCCATCCATTGTCTTCCGCTTATCCGAGGTCGGGTCGCGGGGGCAGCAGTGTTAAAAGGGAAGCCCAGATGAGTTTCATTTAAAAAAATGCGCATTTATATTACAGTTTGGGTATTTTTGCTTAATATTTAAATCAGTGTATTTTTGACCACTAGGTGGCGCTAAATAATACATAAAATAGAAAAATCTGGCCTGAAAATGGAACAAAATTAAAGGTCCAGAATTTGAAAATGATCTATTTCCTGATGACTTCTTCTGGCTTAAATCATCATTGTATGTGTAATTCTTAGACCCACTTCAATACACTGTTCTTTTTACATCTTATGGGGTTCAGGTTGGCATTTGGACTTTATCTGAAACAGTCCTTTTCTTACTTTAATCATTTTCAAGCTACATTAACAGAAAACCACGAGCACCAGGGTGAAATCGATCTCCACCACCCCTCCTCCCTTCTGTTCTTCTCTGCTTCCTGATGTGTTGCGAGTCTCGAACATCTCTGATAAAAATAAGATAAAAGTTGATACGCGCGGTAGAAAAATACTATAAAGGCTCTTTGAACTCAGTTGGGCAATGGTAACGTATACTTAAAAGAATATATTCTGGTTTCAATTTTTTAGAAACCTCGAAGGATGCACCCCACCTTTAATGATCCGTTTATCTATCTATCCATCCATCCATCATCTGCACTGTTTATCATCAGAGGAGTCGCGGGGGTGCTGGATCTCATCCCAGCCATCTTCAGGCACTGGGCAGGGGACACTCTGAACTGCTTGCCAGCCAATTGCAGGGCATACAGAGACTGAAAACTTACTTTCTGGCTAATTCACAGCTAGGGATAATTTGGACCAGCATATTAACCTCACATGCATGTCTTAGGGATGTGGGAGGAAACCGGAGTGCCTGGAGGATGAAACCCACGCAAGCATGGGCAGAACATGCAAACTCCGCAGAGGAAGGCTGGTAGCTGGATTTGATCCCATGACCTCAGAACAACTCAGCTGCCCTTGCGCTATTATATATATATATTATATATTACATATATAAATTCATTTGTTTAATTATAAAATGACCAATTGCCAACACTAACAGGGGGGATACATTAGAAATGATTCGCCCCAGTACAAAACAGGAAATACAAGATACAATAAATAACTTAAAAATAAGTAAATCACCAGGAACGGATGGATTCCCTTTCTACAAAAGCTTTACGGAAGAATTAACACCAATACTGCATAAAGTATTTAACTATGCGCTAACAAAAGGAGATCCGCCCAAATCATGGTCAGAAGCCATCATAACAGTCTTGCATAAAGAAGGAAAAGACCCAATATTGTGTGAAAGCTATAGACCAGTTAGTTTACTGTGTAACGATCTAAAAATTCTTACAAACATACTGGCAAAAAGAATGCAGAAATTCATAGAGGAATTAATTAGAACTGATCAAACAGGGTTTATTCCGGGAAGACAATTCTAACAATATTAGGAGGATACTAAATATAATTTCGAGCACAAAATCTAAGGCCCAACCCTCGATGTTACTGAGCTTGGATGCACAAAAAGCTTTCGATAGGGTGAAATGGAGCTTCTTACATCAAACACTGGCTTTTGGCTTCCATTAAAAATTTGTAGAATGGGTGAAAATAATCTATAAAAATCCTAAATTTAGTCTTGGAGTAAATGGTCACTGCTCAGATTTCTCAGATATCAAAAGAGGAGTCCGGCAAGGGGACTGTTTAAGTCTACTCTTGTTTGCAATAAGCATAGAACCACTCGCGGAATCAATAAGACAAAATGAGCAAATAGAAGGATATTAGATGAAGGAGGAGCAGAACATAAAATATAATTGTTTGCAGATGACCTGTTGGTAATGCTGAAAGAGCCCTCGTTATCAATACCACAATACCACTGTTGGAGAACCTTGAAATATATGGAGAAATAGCCGGTTATTTAAATAATGAGAGCAAATCAGTAGCAATGGTGATATCGGGAAAATGTCCAACAGATGTGATTGAAAGATTTGATTTCAAATGGACAAATAAAGAGTTTAAATATTTGGGGGTGACTATTACACCACATTCCACACAGCTGTTTGATGCAAATTACGGAATGTTGATAAAAGAAATAAGGAAAGATTAGGAAAGATGGGAATTTTTTCCCTTAAGCCTTATCAGAAGGGTAGAAACAATTAGGATGAACATATTACCAAGACTATTATTTCTGTTTCAACCTCTTCCTATTCTGATCCCTGCATCCACATTTACAATGTTAAATAAATTGATAACAAAATTCCTGTGGCAAAATAAGAAACCTAGAACAAAATACAAAACCCTGTTAGCTTCTAAAGAAAAAGGGGGCCTAGACCTACCCAATATTAAATATTACTATTGGCAGCTCAAATTAAAGCACCAATTTTGTGGATGACTACAGACAAAGATACAATATGGGTGGACATGGAGCAGCGATCTTGTCCAAATATGCCTGTGGAATCGTTACCATACATATCAGTCATGAAGTTAAAAATACAGAATGAATGGATTAAGGGAACTATTAAAACTTGGTCAACAATACAAAAAAAATTAAAAATATCAAGATCTGTGAATAGGGCTACAAAAATAGCAAAAAGCCCAGACTTTAAACCTGGGGTTATGGAGGAAGGATTTGAAAAATGGGCCCAAAAAGGATTGATGTTGATTACCCAAGTATTCGAAGGACAGGCAATGAAATCATTCGAACAACTCCAACAAGAATTTGACCTACCTTGAAATGATTTTTACAAATATTTGCAACTAAGGCATTACCTCCAGAAACATGATTAATGGGGGAAAATATGTAAGGAGCCAACTAAAGTTGAGGAATTATTAATATCATATTCAAAAGGACAATCAATAAAGGGGGTTATATCAAAACTATATAAAGCTCTGAGAATGGATCTCAGTAATGATGACATGGTGGTTAAGGAAAAATGGGAACAAGAAGCTAATGTAGTGATAAAAGACAACGAATGGGAAAAAACTTTGAAAGAGGGGACACAAAATAACCAACAGCCCGACATGGAGGGAGTTTGAATGGAAAGTAAAAATGCGATTCTTCTATACACCCTCTATCACTTCAAAATATAAAAATAGCTCAAATCTATGTTGGCGTAACTGTGGGGGGGTCGGAGACTTTACGCATATTTTCTGGAATTGCCCTGTAATATTAAATTTTTGGAGAAGTATTCAGACAGAAATAAAATTAATTATTGGTTGGACCCAATGGACTACGTATTAGGAATTTTGTCAGAAGAATTATTGTCTGGTCAACAGAAATATATACTAAAGGTTATGCTTCTGGTAGCAAAGAAAACGATCACAGCATCTTGGCTGAAACCACAACCTCCTGACATAAAACAATGGAGAGACAAATTATAGCAAATGTACATTATGGAAAAAAATCACTGCAACACTTCAACTGAAACTTGATCAATTCGAGAAAGAAGATGGAAGATTATCACAAAATTTTCACTTGATGTCTAAACACCTCACTTTTATAATTATATTTATTGTATTGTATTAACATTTTTTCTTCTTCTGTCGTTTCTTCGGTTATGGGTGTGTCAAGTGTATATATTTTGTGTTTGTTTTGATGTATGATGGTGGAATCAAACCTCTGTCAAAATGTGTGCGAGAAAAAAAAAATTATATATATTAAAAAATAATAATAATAATAATTATAAAATGACGAAATGAATCAATTGACAAATATAATGTTTATGCTTTACATTTAGAAAATGTGTAAAAAATCATTTACAATGCAGGTTTTAATTGATGTATTAGATTAATAGTATAATATAGTTCCAGAGTAGTGGGAAAAAAATATAGCAAAAGGGGAAAAAAAAATCAAGATAACAGACATACTGCATAGAAAAATGGACTTTTTTAACATGTTCTATAAAAGGAAAGAATACTGCAGTGTTTATTTTTTACTTATATAAATCTTTCTTCAATCCTCACCAATATTGAATATTGAGACCATTAAAACTTTGATACATTAATTTCCTTTGAAACAGAAATATATACATTTCAATATAGCGAACTTTTAAATGGACAATTTCTGCTTTCAGTTCCTGATTGGCCACAATAACTGGTATCAGCATATATAAGTCACAAACACCTATATCTTAAAATGTGGCCTGGTATCCACACTCAGCCAATCTAAAAAATCGATTTAATTCACCAAAGATATATATAAAAAAAAATTAAAATGTCTCAAGCTTGCATTTTGAGAGCTACAACTCCAAATAAGAATCTGCCAGAAAATAAGAGCATATTTTCTTGATTTGGGATTTTTCAAGAGGTAGTTTTTTTCTCCCTCTCTTTAATTTCCATAGCACCTCCCCATTTGCTCTGTTTGTGTGTGTGCACGCAAGAATCCTCTTAGCGGGGGATTATGTTCCTAAGATGTCTAGTGAAAGGGAGAGTGCAAAGTAAGACGCCAGAAGACACAAACAGCGACGTGGGAGCTCTCAGCAACCAGGGGGCGTAGAATGGAAAGGGGGGGCCTTCGGCCTAAAGCGCAGGACCCAGGATGGGGTCGAAGGTCGTCTCTCAATGAGGTAAGGTTGGGAAAAAAATATTTCATTAAGGTAGCTATACTTAACTTGAGAATCAAATAACTTTCAATTTCATTGAACTAAGTCTTCATTTTAAGGGATAAGATTTGAGTCGAGTGTTTGTTTTGTGCCAGGCAGGGATTGTCGAGGAACGATACAATGAGAATGGTATCGGAATGATGGTGTTGCGGCTCAGAAGAGTGGGTGGAAAAAGTATCAGCCGCGGCTTTGTGGTCAATTAAAAGTAGGAATTAAATTAGAAATTTACAATTAATCTAAATTACAGACCAGGCATGTCAAACTCAGTTTGGCTTGGGGGCTGGATCCAGACTTTATGTTCTGGGCTGGATCAGTAAAAAATGTCAAGGCCAAATATATATAACTTGATTTTTCAGTGGTATGCTTTATCATTTAGTCATCATTTGTAGCCTACCCTACAAATTATAATCACGGTTGATAAAGGATCTTTCCCAACCACAACACATTTATTCACAAACAATAGAATTTTTTTTTTCATGTTTGCCATTAAGTGTCAGACATGGGACCAAGTCACACATGTGCAAGTCTCAAGTAAGTCTCAAGTCTTCACCTTCAAGTCCCAAGTAAGTCCCAAGTATTTTTTTCTTGGGCAAGTCAAGTCACAAGTCAAGTCCCGAGTCTTAGATTGCCAAGTCCAAGTCAAGTCACAAGTCATAAAAACAGCGACTCGAGTCGACTCGAGTCCAAGTCACTAAGTCTCAAGTCCCCATGTCTGTTAAGTGTTAACAATTTATTTTAACAGTTGAGTAAAAGCAGCTTTGAGTCTTAACCAACTCCTCATACGCCTCCAAAACAAACTCAAGTGTGAGCTATGAATAAAAATGTGCTCGCCTAGATTGTGAAATGCTTGAAATTAAATGTAAATGGTCTGCATTTATATAGCACTTTTCAAGTCAATAAAGACCGGGCTGAATGAATGAAAAGAAATATAAAATAAAACGTTTAGCAGTGACTGGGCAATAACATCAGATCAAAGTACTTGGCTGGACCTATTGAAGCAGAGAAATAGCACCTCTAGCTGCGGGAAAGAGCATTTCCTATTTCTTTTTTTAAATTAAGTTTCAAAAAACATAACTTTTGATAGAAATGAGCTAGAGACTTGCCTTTTTTTGATGTACGGTAATTTCCAAAATATTTGGTCCCTCCGGAGTATAAGTCGGACCAGCCAAAAAATGCATAATCAAGAAGGAAAGACATGTATAATAGAATATATGTATATATGTAAATCCAACACTGAAAAAATACATGTCATTTTGAAAGGCAATTTAAAAAAAATAAGATAGGAAACAGTATACTAATGTTACACGTACGTGCATATCTTAGAAACATTCATCAGTAAGGAAGTAACAAATTAAGATAACTAACATACCAAACTTGCTATCTTACCAAACTCATCTTCACTGAAAATCACTAAATCCAAATTTAATCTCTATCCTTCGTCTCACTTTTACCGGTAAACAAGGCTCTGTAGGTCCCGGACGAAGACAATCCACCGGCTTCCACTATCGGCTTTTACGTAACGATCAAGATTGAAATTATACACCCTCTTGTGGTTTTAGTGTGATGATAACATGTGAAGAGATATACAGTACCGGGAATGGAATGTTCTGCATTTATAAAGCGCTTTTCAAGTCGATGAAGACCTCCCAAAGTGCTTCAGACTTTTCCCTTTTACACACCAACTAAGCTTCATTAGGGATTCAGTGTCTTGCCCAGGGACACTTCGACATTTAACACCGAGGAGCCGGGAATCGAACCTACGACCTCTTGATCCCAAGACGAGTGCTCTACCTTCTGAGCTACTCATCTGATAAAACTGTCCTCTTGGATGCAACAGTACGTGGCAGTAACGCTTCACATGAAAACTGGATAACGAAGACTGGGGCCACCATTTGTAAAAGCAATTTTAAACACAATGATATGATAATGTGTTGATAATTTTACATTTAAGTCTCACCGGAGTAAAAGTCGGATCCCCGACCAAACTATGAAAATACTTGCGACTTATAGTCTGGAAAATACGATACTCAGAAATTTAGGGCTGACCGGAATAAATCATCCATTGGTAAGTGTGATATGGCTGCAACAGATTTGCAAGAACCAGTACATATACCAGTTATGGATATCAATGTTGATAACAGCCCTTTTCAAGGTATCAGCACTTGCACCAGTGGTCAGACGGTGTCAGCTTCCAGTCGCCATTTAAAAACAATATATAAGTCAGAGGAATGATGAATTGCCATTTCTTTATTGCAACTTTAAAATGAAATTTTATTTTAAAGGGATACTTTTTTTCTACGAGGGACAAGATTTTATGCCCTTGTGTAAGGGTCAGTAACCTTTTTGGTGTGGAGTGCAACTTTCAAATTTCCTTGTAAATCAATGTGCCACTGTGTTTTATATCCAACAGAGCTGTAATTTTAAACCAGTCCAAATATACAAAATGGATATACATTGAAATTGTAAAAGTCACCAATTTATCTTCCACCATTCTTGTACATCAACTAAAAATAGAATGTGAAAAACAAGTGGAAAGGCCTATAGCCATCCATGACTTTTAACTTTTTACCACAAGAATTAACCAGAATCAACCATTCTTCATCAATAATGAACTCCAATCAAAAAACAAGTGATACCATTCATCAATGATATTTTGTTGCAGAAAATATCAAAACTTGAAATAACAACAGCAAAGCAGAAGGCACGCGCGCACACGCGCGCACACCAATGTTCTCTCTAAGCTGCGTGTGTGCGCAATTGCGCACTTCCCAGAGCTTTTCCGCGCACAAGAAAATCTAGCCAGCTCAGAAAAAAAGAGGGCTCGAAATTGCTAATTAAAAAGTGAATTAAGTCAAAGTTACAGTGCATGAAGGTAAAAATACACAGGTTCCCCTGACGCTGTGTTCTAAATGCGGTATTTTGAAGTCAATGTCGAAGTAGAACAGAGTTGAGTAAAGTCAGTGGAGTTTTTCGAGTACCGGGTTCTTCGTCTGGGCTCACTAAACAGAACAGGCTCTTTCGGGTCACAAACGGCTCTTCAGGTTGTTTTTGCTTCTTTAATCCCTACACGACCAAATATTATGTAAAATTGTGCACAAAATGACTTAAAGGAAGGGGGGGAATAGAACAAAAAAGAAAAAAAATACCAAAATGAAAAAGTAGTGGAAAGCTGAGAAGAAACAAAAGGAGAGGAAAGAGAAAAAAAGGCAGGAAAAACTCAGAAAAAAGGCCAGAAAAAAAGAAAGAAGCAAATAAAGGGAAAAACGGTAATGGAGAACAATAAAGCTAGAAAAAATTAACAGCTAGCAAAAAAATAAACACAATGAGATTTTTTTTTAAAGGAATTTTAAAAAAGAAGGAGAAAAAAACAGGGAAAAAGTGGAAAAAGTTTGTGTTGCATTCAAATAATTTCCAATTATATCAAGGTAATCTTGTTACCAACATTGTACTTCCACTAAAAACTTAATTAAATACAGTTCTGTATCTTGCAACCGACTAAATAAGCTTCCATAAATGTTAGTATTATGCGACAAAAGATACCAGGAATAAAAGAAATGGAAATCTTGTGAAAGAATTGTAAAAACAAATTCTGTTTGTAGGCCCTGCAACCTTTGCAATCATACATTAGTCAATTCATTCAAAAGAGAAAAATAATTTGGGTTTGCTGGAAACTCAGCAAAATGTAACGTGATGTCAGGTTTTGGACATGTTTGATAATGATTTAGTTGCCACACTTGGGGTTGCTGTTGCTCACCGTTGTTTCAAGCGTTGCTCACCGACTTTGTGTGAAGGCTCAGACCCGTGGAAAATTACAGGGAACATTGGCGCGCACACACGCATACACGCACGCTTAAAGATATGCCATCAGTAAACGGTTTTCTGTGCTTTGCTATGCAGTGCTTTGCTATGCAGGTAAAAATGCACATTTTGAAAAAATAATCATTATTATATTGCCGTGCGCTCGCGTGCCACTGGTTAACCCCTCGGCACGCGTGTCAAAGGTTGCCAACCCCTGCCCTAGTGGTATCAATATAGAGAATCGTATGGATGACCATCCCACAGTTGAGTACTGGTGTTAGTATTGGTTTGAAAAAAGTGGTATCAAATCTTGAGGACTACACATTCAGATAGAGCGCTCGTCTTGGGATCAAGAGGTTGCAGGTTCAATACCCGGCTCCTAAGTGTTATATGTCGAAGTGTCCTTGGGCAAGACACTGAATCCCTAATGCCCTTAATAAGCAGGTAGGCGCCTTGCATGGCTGACTCCCTATTGGTGTGTGAGTGTGTGTGTGTGAATAGGTAGGTGTGAAGCACATTGTAAAGCGCTTTGGGAGATCTTAAATGCAGACTATTTACCATTTACGATGTGTGTTTTTCAAAGGATCTGCTATTGTTTGTGTGTTTTTTTTCATGTTTTGTATCAGTGTTTTGAGTATTGGTACTTGGTATTGTTGACTATTTTCGCACTGGAACCAATGTTTATGTTCACTAGTTCAATGATAACTCATAATAAAAAGGATAATTAACAGGTTAATAAGCAGCACAGGTTTAATGGTGTTTTAACTCTAATTGATAATTATATATTTATAGCTAATTAATAGCATATTTTCTTTTTCCTCCATAAAGAATGATAATATTGCAGCAATAATTAGCTAAAATTGTCTAAATATCAATGTAAAAAATATCTTGTCACCACATACAATTTGTCCTATTTGATACAATTTCTTGAAAAAAATACTTTAACACAAATGCAATCTAAATTTATCCTAAAGTGCAAATTTCTATGCTCCTAAACATGCTGTGCCTTTACGAGACAACTTGATGAAGTCACTGCGATTCTGTTAGACATGTGGAGTTTCTTGACGTGGTCAGTCTTGCGCAAGTCGTGACACGGGTGGCACAGTATGTCACAGATTCTCCACTCTAACTCTTTTGTTGTGTGTAATTCACTGTGTAAGCACACGAGTTCATTTTATATTTCTTGAAAAAAAGAAAAAAAAGGAATTTCTTCCTTTTTCTAAGTTGACCCTTTCACTTTGGATTCGTTAGATTTAGTGCACTTTTGTGAACATTCTGTGTAAAAGGTCCGTGCGGATATGATTTTGCCAAGTTGATTAAAAAAAAAGACGTGATTTTTGAACTACTGTACAAGCAGAATCAGTGAATGAATGAGACTTGTACTTTAAAGTAGACGGCATCTACCCTTAAAACTTGGAATGTTTTTACACAGTTAGCGTCTTTCCCGCTAGGCTGACACAGGAGAGCCTCACCTTTTGACATCTGGCTCAGGGGCCCGCTAAGCAGCCATGTGCTGGCCCGTCTGCCCCACCAGAGGCTCGTCTCTCTGGACATTCCTGGTGCTTCTCTCAGGAGCGGCGGCAGAGCAGCTTAATGCCACCACACGGCGCAACGGTGGTGGTTCCCAGTGCGGCGAGTACACAAACCAGGTAAAGAAAACAAGATTGCCTCATTAGAAACATTAAGTTGAGGTTGGATTTTACTTCTACCAACCTGCAGGTGATGGAGGACGGCATGTGCAGACTGGTGGCGACATTACCACAACTGGACGAGCAGCGTTGCCCCGACATGTTCCGCTGCACGGATGAAGTCTCCTACTGGCTGCACGAGAATGAAGAACGTAAGCAGCAAATGGTCACCCTCAAAGAGACCGTGGCACAACTGCTTGAGGAGCTCAGGAACCACCGGCATCGCATCAGGGCCTTTGAAATGCAGGTGAGAAATCTTACGGTCTCTTCTGATCTTTTATACCAGTAATCAAGTTCAGGATTTTCCTTGAGAATCCTGGGAGTATAAAATTACTGGTATTGTCGGACGATACTCTGAACCAGAGACATGTACTAGTAAAATACAGTCTTTGAACATACTTGGTTTTGAATTATCTCACGAGGCAGCTTTTTTTGTCACATTCTGTCAACTAAAAATGACCTCACACTTACAACAAATCACTGGTCACTTTACTGGGTTTGGTTGTGTGACGTTTGAATTATTTTCTACACTCAACGATTGGCGGCATAACACATGTTACAGTAAAGGGTGTAAAATTAACAACACAGTGGCAGGTAATTTTAGAGCAAGGACAATAGCAGGGTAAGTGCAAATTATTTAATGTTTAAAAGTATTTTTATATTTTTTTATATATTTTGATGCAAATGTTTACCGGATTTTGGTAACTTAAAAGGTTCTCTCGTATAGAAATGGTAGTCAGTAAATACAGCTACTGTAGGTGGATTCTTTTGCGAAAGGTGCTGAGCATTGGTGACATCCAGTGGACATATTTAAATTTCAGGTCATTGTTTGTTGCTCCTTTTTCTCTTGATCTTCTCTCAGCATTGTTTCGCAGGCAGGATTTAATCTGTTGGCAGTATGTTGGACACCCGTGTTACAGTAAACACAATGTTTTAATTTGAGAGTCCCACATGGTGTCAAAAGTTTGCTGTGACGACAATTATCAACTGTTGATGAGTTCTTTGGCTGACCACTTAGATTGGACCACAAATTTATTATGATCCTATTATTAACATTATCCATGTCAGAAATGCTAATCTTTATATGGGGGACACAACAAAAGTGTCCTGTGAAATGACCACCAGTCAAAACAAACTTTTTTATATTTACAGTAACAAAACAAGTTGAATTAGTTTATGTGACGGCAGCACGGTGGAGCAGTGGTTAGGCACAGTTCTGAGGTCATGAGATCTAACCTACCTGTGTGGAGTTTGCATGTTCTCCCCGTGCTTGTGTGGGTTTCCCTCTGGTACTCCGGTTTTCCTCCCACATTTCCAGAAATATGCATGCCAGGTTAATCGGCCGGTCCAAATTGTCCCTAGGTGTGAATGAGCGGGTAAGTTGTCTGTCTCTGTGTGCCCTGCGACTGCTGTCAACCAGGTCAAGGTGTCCCCTGCCCACAGCCTGAAGATAGCTGGGATGTATGGATGGATAGTTTATGTGACAGGCAATCCCACTTCTCAGTGATATGCGCTCAGACTTGTGACTGGTGGAAAACCCTACTTCTGACATAAGAAAAGCATCAGAAATGGCTCTATGGGCCTCAAATGGGATATTGTAGATGCCTCTCTGACATCTAGAGCAGTATTGGTGTGTTAGTTGGTTAGTTAGTTAATTAGTTAGTTAGTTACTTTATTCATCCCTGTAGTAAAATTCACATTATAAGATGCATTATAAGATCAACATAGATATGTTACAAACTACATGCTAGATAAATCACTTTAAGTGACATCCGATTCCACACCAACACCAAAAGTGGGAATGGCTGAAGAGCTCACGTCTTACACAAATCACTGTAAGCGGAAAGTGGCTTCCTAAGAAGGATACAGTTGATGAGTACTTCCACATGGCAGCAGTTGCAATTCTGATACCGGGACTTCCATGCAACCACAATTCTGACACCGGGGCTGCAAGAGAAGTGCGATTGGCTATGGAACAGCCAATGTGATGTCAGAAACCGCATGGTAGCCTTTATTCCCCTCTTGGTTTCTGGTTTCAGCCACTTGCAATCAGCAATGTAATGTGTCACCCCCCACTAACATATCCTTGACCTCGCTATAGCTAACAGGATTAGCCTGATGCGCCATGATCCACTGAGCAAAAAACGGCGCTGAGCCAAAGGTGGACTCACGTGAAGTGTGATGTGGTGCCTCAGGCACGTGCGTGTGTGTGTGTTGTCCTCAATTTTCCTTCGAAACCGATTTTCATGGTGCCAGCGTGATGATGGAAGCATCCGGAATGGGACGTTGGAGCGGCGTTTGCGCAAGATGGAGATGCACTTTGCTGAGGCCACAAGCCTGTTGCATCTGCAGGGGACGCTCATCCTCAACCTGCAGGTAAAATTAAAATTATACATGGTAAATGGTCTGCATTTATATAGCACTTTTCAAGTCAATGAAGACCTCACAAAGTGCTTTACAATGTGCTTCACACTTACCTATTCACACACACACTCACACACCAATAGCGGCCATGCATCCATACAGGGCGCCGACCTGCTTATTGGGGGCATTAGCGATTCAGTGTCTTGCCCAAGGATACTTCGACATATAACACAGAGGAGCCGAGAATCGAACCTGCGATCTATTGATCACAAGATGAGCGCTCTACCTCCTGAGCTAATACCGCCCCGTATACATCCCTTCCAAAAAGAAAGCATACATTCCAGACATTACTTGTACTTGTAGCACCATATGGAACGTTTGAACCTTTTGGAGAGCCTTGTTTTTGGCCACTAGTGTGTGGCAGTTACAAAGAGAAAGGTTAAATCACATGGTGACATTAGAGCGCCTTGTTGTTAGCCTTGTGTGCATGTCACAAAGGGAAAGGTTAGATTGCAAGAAGGAGAAAAGTGTGATTAGAAAAGATGCATTTGAACAGACTTTCCAGTGGCATGGTCACATTAAAGCGCCTTTTTGGTGGTCTTTGGTGTGTGCACACCAAATGTAAGATTACATACATTACAACAGAAAATAACTGACATATACCTTGATATGTATTTTTACTGTAAGAAAAGTGAAAAGCCAGCAGAGACATGGGCAAAGATTTTGAAGTGACACGGCCTCTTCAGAGTCCCTTGTTTTTAGCCTCGAGTATTCACACGTTGAACTGAAGGTTGAGGGGGATTTTGTAGAGGTTTATTGTTCTATATTCTTTATCAATTATCCATTATCCGTTATCGGTCAAATCATAATACACTACAAAGCCAAGAGGCCGAGACACTTGCTCCCAGCCAAAAGGCTGGGTCAAAGTCCTAGCCACAGGACCGGGTAGCGATCAGTGCGAATGCACCATTCCCGGAGGTACTGCATTATTGGGCCGATGCGAGGAGTGGACAGAGCAGGCTCTTGTTCCATCTCCCAATTGCAAAAATCAATGTCCATACTTTCAGACTTCACCTTCTTGATCATGGCAATACACAAGTCCAGAACCACAAATATAACATAACAACAAGGATGTAAACAGATGTTGCAATTATTTGGCCATATTACAGTGCCTTGTTGTTGTCTTAAGTGCATAAAATACTTTCTGCTATGTTGGTTTGTATTTTCAGAACCAAGTTTATAACCTCAGCCTCATTGTGGAGCGAGTCAAGAAGAGTCCCGGCTGTTTGATCAACATTGTCCGGCCTAACCCTCTCATGAGCACCCAGCAGGCCCTACACCATGGTACAAGTCCAAGTACCAGCATTTTACAGCAGGGGGTTGTACTCCATTTTTTTGATTCCTTTAGACACCCATCATATGAGGAACTGTCCCATCGACTGCGCCTCACTCTACTACAATGGAGTGAGGAGATCTGGCGTCTACACTGTGGTGCCGTCACTTTCTGGAATGTCCATGGAGGTGTACTGCGATATGGACACTGAAGGTCAGTTTCTCCCTACTGCACATCCCAACATGGTTGTTCTTACCGTTTTACGTGACGTGACGTGCAGGTGGTGGGTGGACTGTCATCCAGAGGCGGCTTGATGGCTCTGTGAGCTTCGATCGCAGCTGGCGGGAATACAGGGCTGGTTTCGGTGACCTCCTTTCCGAGTTCTGGCTGGGGAACGACCACATACACCAGCTGAGCGACCAGGGGGACTATAGCTTGCGCATAGAACTGGAGGACTGGAGCAACAAACATAAACATGCACTTTACCAGCATTTCAGGTGAGGCGCCGTGTCAATACAAACCAATACGAGAAAAGTTCTTGCGATACCTCATAATAATTGCATGGGGAGATAGTGATTTTTTTTTTCTCATGGCATATTTTCAACTTATGCAACAAATATTCTGTTTAACCATCAGGAAGCACTGAGTGTTACAGTATTATACAGTTGGGCAGAGTGAAGACAAGATACAGGACTAGTTCTAGATTTTATGAGTGGTAAGATAAATAGTGAAAACAAAGAGTCAAATTTAAACAATAGCCAGCAATTTGACAATTATAGACAACATTTAATATAAATTATAGTAAAATAAGACTCTTAGTTCGAACTTTAAGGTGTTGCACGAGAAGTTTTAAGTTTGATTAGTCTTTGTTGAATAACCCTGTTTTAATTGTACTTCAGTTTAATGACTGGTCATCTATTCTAATTTGGGTTGAAAAACCTATTATTAGTTATTAGTTAGTTAGTTATTAGTTGCAACATTTACTTGTACGCGCACATATAGGGTTTTAGAAATAACCTAAAACGGTTTGCGTTTCAGAACTTGAAGTCACACAATAAAAAAACTTCAACGAAAATTCAAAGAAATGTTAAGAGGCTTCATCAAATAAACAAAAAAAAACCCCACAATGTTGATGTTTTCCAGTTTAGAGAATCCCAAATCCATGGGCATGTGCTCTAACCACATGCTGGTTCTCAAACTTCAGCAATCTACAGTTAAGACCGAAGGAATAATCCAATTCCTTCTGCGATCTTAATGTATAGCTCTATGATGAATCAGATCTTTGTTGGATTTCTGGTTTGGGTAGGTCACCTCTCGGATCACAGAGATTTCCAATAATTCAAGGAATCGAGGAATATTAACAGTATAATGACAATGAAAGCCATTCATTCATCCATTCATTCAAGGTCTCTCTAGTGGCAGAAATCGCGTATAGCAATTTTGTCAGTGTAGTCTTTGGGCTGATTTTACTAACATTTAAAAAAATTAAAAAAAAAACTCCCACACCTCACCCCAACCTAGATAACCCAAATTCTTTGTAAATATTATTTCGACTATGAAATTCAAAATAATGATGATTAAAAAAACATTGGCAACATTTAGGCTAACATTATCGTGTGCCTATAATAAATATCTGTATTGGCGACTTATCAGAAGTCAAGCATCAGTTTAAAAAAAGTCGTTTCAAATGCTCCCATGGGACTACACTTGTTTTACGATGGACTATTATTATAATTAAGACCAGTCTCTAAGCACTACTGTTCTGTGAATATTTTTTCCTTTTTATCCTGACAGTCTTTTATATTTCTTTTTAAAGTCTTTACTACATGTTTACCCTGGAGTGAAATGTCTAATCTCTTTTCATACAAAGTTTTAGAATGATGATATCAATGACACAGCAAATTCACTTACTGTGACTAGGTGTGAAGTGAGGTTTGCATTTCTCTGCCCAAAAATCAAGTCCCCAAGCCAAGACTTAGTCCTTGTCTTCTTCATCTATTCGAAACCTGTGCCAAGAAAAAGTGAATAAACGCAGCCATCTGCATTGATCTTTCAGCCATCAGAGTGATTTGAAAATAATCAGCACACAATATTTCAGAAAACAGCATTACTGTGTAAAGAATTAAAGAGTCCATAAGAGTGACTTCTGATTCATGACACAGGGTAGAAGATGAGGAGCACCAGTACCGTCTGCACGTGTCAGGGTTCAGCGGCAGTGCCCGCGACTCCTTCAGCTGGTATCACGACAAGCACGGCTTCAGCACACCAGACAGCGGGGACATCTGTGCAGAGATCTCTCATGGCGGGTGGTGGTACGGCCAGTGTTTCTACGCCAATCTCAACGGCGTCTACTACAGAGTGAGTGGGCAAGTCGCACAATTCGGAGGTCGATCGGAAAAGCTGGTTGACCCCGGGGCTTGTTTTCCGCAGGGAGGCCACTACACACCTAAGACTAAAGGTCACCTAGGCCCTGATGGCATTGTCTGGCACTCGTGGAGAGACTCTGACTATTACTCGCTACGCAAGGTCACTATGATGATCCGGCCGCGAGCCTTTCAGAAACATCATTCCCCCTGAACTGTTGCTATGGCGACAACATGAAAGCCAACCCTACCTAGGTATTTTTCATGGCAATTTTTTTGTATTTTCATTTTTTACCTTTAGATGTCCTGTTTGTAACCTAATTTTGTTAGCGTGTTATGAAAAGTGCACAGATAAAAAAGGGCTGCGTGAAAACATATATTTTTTTTATAAATAATGCAATAAAAGTGCAAATATAAATAAATGAGTAGTTGAATACAAAATGTCCAAGTCTATAATCAAATGATTGTTTTTTCCAAGTTATTGGGATTTAACTGCTCACTATTTATTGCAGAATTCGTCAAACTGAGTTGCAGGCCACATTAAATTGAAAAAATCTGCACAGAAGGGCGGGCCAGAGGAAAATAAAATGCTGATTGATGTATTTAGTTTTTTGTATAAGCCAATCCATTTTTCATGTTTGCAAGCACAAATTGTGTTTCATCGTTTTATCAAGTTTTATTAATTTCATCCAATTGGTTTTGAAACACACAAACAACTGTATATAAAAATATACATTTACGAATAAAAACTTAAATTCAGAGGAATAGCAAAGTAATCTTTCCCCTTTTTTTAAGCACTAAACTTGATGATTTGCATTGAAAAACTGCATGAAATTTGATATCTCGATAAATAAAATGGATATTAAAAAACATTTACAAAAAAAATGTTTGTTTAAATTTTGGCAATGTGCTCGATGAAAAATGTAGTTTTTAAGGGAGTACACAGGGACACATGGTTAACAAAATCCAGGTGAGTTCAATCGTATTGCCTTAATCAAAGACTTTCATTTTAAATAAAATAACATCTGAATGGGCATTTGCACAAACGTCTTTGTTTGATAAATGGTAGTCAGCATTTACAGCCACAATGGGTGAAACGGCACCTGGCTTTGGCGACATCCAGTGGACAAAATAAAACGACAGGTCATCATTTGACTAGAAGCGGACTGTATTATGCTTATGCTTCTCACAGCATCGTCTCACAGGCTGGATTAGATCCGTTGATAGGCCTGATACGGCCCACGGGCTGTAGTTTGACCCCTAAATTGCGGCTTATCAAAAATATGTGTGATTTTTTTAGGTCAAAGTGTAAGGAAACGGTTTAATCTTACCTCATAAGTTTTCAATGGCAAAGTTACTTGATAAAAGATACAATTTAAAAAACAATCTCCATATAGAGTGAGATTTAGAGCCTCGTTGTTGGTTTTGATTTAAAGAATGAGGAGATAATGTAATCATGCAATAGTTCTATGCTATTTTGGAAACTTTAGAGCACATTGTAAGCATCCTGGAGAGCATGCGCAAAATAAAGAGAACGCCTTGGATTAAGAATAATTTTGGCATTAACAATTTAATAACACCTTTTAAAAGGCTAAGGCTGTTCAAAACTGTTTACAACCAAATACACTATCCAGCTGCACCTGATGACAGCGGGCCTCTGGCTGAGAGCTCAAAGGCCCCTTTCACGCTCCCCCACATGCTAGATTTGACTGCACAAACCTCCTCTTTGACCTTTCGCTCACTCATTTTTATTCCTCAGCATTTCTTTCAGGCGCAAATCTGCCGCGTGCTGAGAAGGACCTCACTGTGTGCCGATGTTGACAACAAGACAAGGATTCTTCTAGCTCAAAAAAAAAGGCTCAAATGAAATGGAGAAAGTTTAATCCATCAAACTGATTTTAAAGAAACGTTTAAAAAAAGACAAAAAAAGCACTTAATAGAATTGTGTTTATTTATTTATATATATACTGTACACTTACCAGTCACTTGATTGTGCACACATGTACAAATAAGAGCCAATGCACCTCCAATAGGCCCGTTTAAACAAACCACAACGGAACCTACAACCTGCCTAAACCGGGCCTTACCTTATTTACTTTGTACACATACACTGATTATGCCGTTCAGCGGGCTCATTAAATATGCAAATTTATATTATACTAAAGTCAATGATAAAATAAAAAGAAAACAAAAACGTTGAGATTGATTGCAAGCGAAAAGCTGTGCTGCTTCTGCACCTTCATATAAAAACAAGAATCAGATTCAATTCTTCCATAGTCTCTAAATGCGCATTAGGCCTTGAAATGTAAACGTCTTCATATGCAAAACGTGGAATTGGATTGAAGCTTTTTTTTTTTTCATTTTAACTGAGTAAGGCACAGAGAGGACAGAAAGGGGCGGATATTTCTGTCATCTGAAGAGGAAGTGCAGGAAGAAAGGCGGCAGTGGACACCAAACAAACATTTCCTGTTTAGAGGGATGTACCACTGAAAATACACAGTCATGGAAAAAGACACTTAATTGTATTAGTGATCATTTGATGGGTAAAAAATAGTTACACATCCACACTACAAAAAATATGCAGTGACAGTGATATTTTTGAGTTGTGTAGTATCCGGTTTTGGTTTTGTGTTTTGTTCCCGATACCAGCCTATTGATGTCTTAAGGACAGAAAAAAGGGGGAACAATAATTACGTGTCATCATCTACAAACCGCCTTGGGCCTATAAGATTTGAATGGCATTTAGTGTTCAAAAAACAAAACCCTGCCAAGAAGAGGCGGTTTGAGAATAATGATAAAAAAACTAATAATCAAAGAGCAAAATTGCAAACGGCACTTAAGAGGGAATATTTGGGAAGCTGAGTTCTTCGGCCGTATCTTGACAAATTCACATTGTGGTGAACTGACTGTGAGCTTGTCGAAGTTTAGCAGCAATCTGTAAGTTAACAAGAAGCACAAATAAAATACAGTTAAGAGTTGACAGGTATCCAAAAATGGGTGGTGAAAAACAGACAATTGATTTTTACCGTCTCATAAAATTTTGCTTGCTCTTCCAAGTAGAGCTGCATGACCCTGTTGTAGTCGTAGATACGGTTGCTGTGGAAGTGGTTCAACTCAGCTGAGGGTTTTAAATGAGATAACAGTTGGAAAGAGCCAGGAAGCACTCGAAAGGCGTAGCGTCTCACCTTGTAACGCATAGGACATGGTGCTGACTCGTTTCGCCATGGTGACTTTTTCCTGAGGGCTAATTTTACTGGTGGCCACCAACTTGTCACCTTCTTTTACTTTGTCAATGGCAGCCTGCAGCAAGGGACATTGAAACCAAACGTGTCACAATTACAAAATGAGCACTTCACTGAATGTGTCAGTTCGTCTATTATGACTGGCTGCCAATTTGTCCAGGGTGCCTTTCACCTGAAGGCTCAATGTAGACACTTTTGTAGGAGTGGCGGCTATTACCTTACCTTATGAACGCCAATGGTGTCCGGGAAGCATCCAAGCAAACCTTTGTACTCGTTGTTGGTCTCCATGAGGAAGTGAAGGTCCTTTTTAGGCTGGAACAAATAAAAAGTACAAAGACAAAAAAAAAATCAAGATATCAAGCAATAGGAAAAGCACTGGTACATTTTATTAAATAGGAATTTAATCAGGAAGTATTTCACGATTGCAAAATGGCAAAAGAGGAAAGCCGCATTCTTTAAGAATTACAGAAATTATAAACGGGAGATTGTATTTTACACATTTGTAACTCGTTTCACAAGTTACAGTGAGACAACTAAGGGGAAAATGATCACCTACCTGCTCTGCTACCAACTGCGCTATCTCCTCGTATGTTTTCCCTGCGGCAGTCATAGCATCTGTCAACGTTTCCTCACCTGCAAATGGGATATGTTGATTCTTTTTTAACCTTCACTCTACTAATGGATGAACTAGGACGGAATTTTTGTGATCTCAAAAACAGAATATAAACGCTCCCCTACTAACGACCATTCCACTTACGAAGAACTGGCGTGTGGCGCTATGAGAGCTCACCCAGCATCCACTCCGAAGAAGAAATCTGTTTCCTCTTCCTAGTTTGTGTGTAAACATTCTGTACTGTATCTCCAGCGCACTAAGAACTTTGACATTTTTATTGTTTAAAATCTCGTGCATCTTTTCAATATGGTTGGTGTAACGTGTAAAGAAGAGGCGAGACGTTTTTTTTTTTTAAATGAAGGAGGAATTTAATGCTGTTTAGAAAATGGTTGGATCGCTTTTTTCGGCCACTTTTTTTACAACAGATGAGGAAGTCGCCTAACTCTTGAAGCTCATCTTCCAAAAGTAAGTTAAACTTAACTTTATTTATCTTTATAGATCATATTTTATGAAACGTCAGTTTTTTAGTACAAAACAATACAAGTTACTTATACGAGCTTAAACATACGTATATAAACTTAAACATACATTCCATACAAAATATAGCACTGAAGAAACTTACTAACAAATTCAAATTACAAACGATCGTCCGTAACCTCGTTCGTAAATAGGGCAGCGTCTGTACCAACATAATTTGGTTTAGAAAAAGTCATTAAATCTTTGAATATTTCCTGACACATTATGGGATAAACATGTAGCTAAATAATAATTATACATTACCTCCAATGCCAATTTGAAATAATGCCATGATTTAGAACAAATTGATAAAAAAAAAAAAAAATCCTCTGCTTTAATAGTTAATAAGCAAAATAATCAACAGATTAATCCAATTTTAAAACAATGATAGTTGCAGCCCGAGTATGAATTCTCAGGAAAATTTGAATTTCAGTACAATATGCAAAATGATTTAATATAATTTAGTAAATTTAAGAGACGGAATATCAAACAGCAAGCCCACCCAAATCCCATGCGTGATTTCCCAAGTGAAAGCAATGTTAGCAGTCATTGGACGCTAGTCAAAAATCCAGCTAGAATGTTTTAGAATGATTTAGCATTTTTACATTGTGACAGTACCTTGGTATCCACTACTGTTGAACACCGAGGAAAGGTTCTGGAAGGCTTTACCAATTCGCTGGTACTCCTTTGGCAGAGCTGAGTTACCAAGAGATCAGATTTCACAATGATGCAAGCTCATATGTCACTGCTGGTTTTCATCAGCGTGTACGTACGGCCCGTGCATCGCTTCCAGTGCTCGTGGCCCACCGTGAGGATTTCCTTCACCCCATCGTCCATTGCTTTCGTAAACCTGCTGAATTGATCGCACTTGTGCTCCCTGCGTGCAAGAGTCAGCAAAAACTCATCTAGTATGCGTTTGGTTTTTTTGTCGCCAGCTGAGGGACCATATTGATTCTTTCACTCACACTTCCATAGTATCCAAATCAGGGGCTTCGGGCTCAATCGTCGTGAAGATCATCACACCCACAGTCTCGTCTTTTTCTGCTTTTCTTTTGCCCATTTTCCAGTCCTAAGAGATGCCAGAAAATACTCAATTCACAACAACACTAATAGATAAATCGAGTACAAAGAAGTGACAGTGGGTGTACCTTCTCGTCTTTATACGTGAGAAAGAGCTGAAAAACTTCGCTGTTGGCAACGACCGGGTGCCGGCACATTCTACTCATCCAGCCCTGCAAGCGCTCCATTCGCATCTTTATAAACTCCTCTTCAAAGCGCCCTGGCACGGACAAAGACAGCCTTCACTATCCACAGTAATAATAATAAAAAGCAGCAGGAGCCACACTCACCTGTTACCTGTTTGTCCGGTAAACATGGAATGGGAATGGCTGAGCCAAATTTGTCTAGTAGCCTCTCATACAGCCAATCAAAATGCTTGTATCTGTGGTTGACTGGCCGGTTTGTGGTCTTAAAAAGTGGACACTTCATGTTAGTAGACACAGAGCTGCAAAACCATGGCAAGAGCTGCTAGCTTACATTTGGTGTGATTTGGTACTCGATGTAGCTCTTGAGACCATACATCTTGGAACCTTTCTTGGGATCTGCGACCACACAATCCAGCTGTGATTCAGGGTAAAGCCACACTGGGCCAACCTCTCCCATCTGTGCTTGCATTAAAGAAGCAAACTGATTTAAAAAATGCTGAAGCAAGATTTTAAGAGAGGTGAAAAGGCTCTCTTACAATGAATCCCTTAAAAGAACAGGCCCTTTTCAAAATGTTCAACTATCACAACTGACAAGAACACTTTGACAACATTACAAATAAAAACCTACATAGATTGGTAGTTTGTCCTTTCCCTTTACTATCTGCTTACAGAGGAGGTACAACTCGGGACCAGACTTTGAAAACCCAGGAAACCTGAAGGGGAAACAGCAATGTGACTGTTAGGCAACCTTTAAAATGCAATGCAAAAACTTGTGGTTTAAAAAGAACTGTTTTAAAAATAAATGGAACTACAATATGAGATTCAACATTTGTGATATATTGACCCCCAGGTACTGTTCCAAAGATAAAAAATGATTATTCTTTACTTCAGTTTCATTGAGGGATGAGCGCCGCCTCGCTGCATGGCGGTGCTGTCCCCAGATTCAGCCTCTCCATAGCCTGTGGTGGATTTGTCATCCCACTCATCGTCCCACTCATCATCGTCCGCTCCTGTAGACAAATAAGATAAAATTAAAGACTTGATAATAAGGGGGTTATTTACTGTAAATTGTATCAGATAAATCCAATGCCCAAAACTGAACAGGGTTTTTTTTAAAATCACCATTTATCTTGACAATCGTCATTTTATAAACATTTTGTGTGTTTGTTTCACCTTAAACAGTGGCAAGGAAAATACATAGATCTATGCAAACAAAAAGCGTCAAAGGATTTAAATCAACAACTTGCACTTTACCCTTGAAGTGCTGTACTGCTATCAAAACTTTGCCCTTTAAAAATTGTACCATAAAAAAAAAAACAACATGAAAAGGTTCAGTGTCAAATAAAAATTTGCGAGACCCTGGAGGGTGGACAGTTAAGGGGAGTCCGGGGACATTTTGTCCTGTGCTTGCTTGTGCTGTGCTGCTGTGCCTCTACCTCTGCTTAGCGAAAAAACTAGCACAGCAACAGAGACGAAACCACACATATTAACCAATTAACCAAAAGTGAGTGAGAGGACAAAAAATGGGAGCCTGTGGGCACGCATTGGAGTTTGCGATCTTTTTAAATAAGATAAGTTATTTTTATTAATTCGCATTTATATATATCTAAATAGGATATTTCTTAATAATAGAAGTTTGTGAGACTCTGGCGAGACAAATTGGACAATAGAGGCCCGCCATGGACTTTCAATTGTATGGGAGCATGTGCCCACACACAAACTCTAAAAAGCAAACAGTCTACGGGAATAATCGTGGCCCATAATCACAAGAAGCTTCTATGGGGTGCACAGACCACAGACAATCTTGTTTCGAGAAGTTTAATTAGCAAAGCAACAGCCAAGTTAGAAAGAATTATGGACATGACAAGAGTCAGCTCCACAAAAATATTTCATGAAGTGTGTGATTAAAATTAAAAAGTAAAACTTTCCAATGCATTCAAACCAGCGCAGTGTCGTGACAATATCAACTTTTTAAAAATAAAACCCGTCACAAGTTCTAACAATGAGTCATCCGCACAGTGTTAATATGAAAACCTTTAGTTTAATTCACATGCTTTTGATATCTACTTTCACAAATAAAATGTTTCAGAGTCACACCATGCTTTGGATACCTGTATATTCAATTAGGTAAGGATATGGGTAGATGTCTTTGGAAAGAGAGTAAGAAAGAGGAAAAGTATGTTAAATCTTCTCCGGTGTTGTTTTTCCCTTCAAAAGCAATCATGAGAATTGAGGCTAGACATGACGAATGCATGAGTCCATCTTTTCCACCACCTGGCAACAAACGAGTGCAATGCCTACTGCGTTGGATGACACACAGTTGCAGAGTATTTTTCCTTAGACATGGGCGATATATTTCATTTGTGACACGGAATAATAGACAAACAATCCCATCCGAGTAGCATATAAGTTCTATGAAAATTCAAATGTTTGGATGAAATCATCAAACATCCCATTAAAAATACTTATGCGATTCTGTTTTGTCATAAATTTCTCATTATCAAGAACATTTTTTTTCAATTTTCTTTTAAACACCAGCACATCCTTCAACTTTTTGATAGAAGTCACCTTAATAAGCTCAAGACCAGCCAAGCCCCACGTAGAATGAGAAACAACATCAGTACACCAGTTCACCATTGCTTCCATTCTTACACAACAACTGGCACGAGTCAAACAAAAAAATTAGTATCATATTATAAACAAAAACTAAAAATAAAATATGGCTCACAATTGACTCTTTGTCGAGCAGGTGCTCAGCTTCATTTGAACAAAATTTCATAAAAATAATCATCACAATGTCTCATTACTCTTACCTGGACCTTGATAGGCCTGAGGGTGCCCCCCCCAGGAGTCCCCTGCCGCCACCTTGCCAGTCTGGGTGCCTTCTGGATTGGATGGCCAATTATTGGAGGCACTTGCTGGGGGATCTGTGTTCCATGTTGACCAAGGATCATTCCCATTGCTGTTAGCCTGTAAAGAAAAATACATGTAGCTACACCATCTGACATCAAAATCTTAATTTCAGTGCATACAATTGGGTCTTGTAAAAATACTACCGTATTTTCCGCACTATAGGGCGCACCGGGTTATAGGGCGCACCCCCAAAAAATAGTTTTTGGTCCTATATCTTCCATAGATAAGGGGCACCGGATTATAAGGCGCTACAATGGGAACGTGGACAAAACAGTCAGATGATTCAGTCCAACTGATTAGCCCCTTAACATTCCCAAAGCTTGCAAAGAAGCAAATACGTGTCGTAGACACGTGCGGATGCGGTGTCCGTACGATGACACTTAAATGCGTCATTTCAAATATCATTCGGAAGGTTAAAGTCTTGGGATTCAAGAAATGCCAAACATTTCTTAGTTTTTATTTTCTTTTTCGCTCGCAACTTTACTGTGCATATGACAATAAACACTTGGAATTGAGTTTAATTCACTCAACTCATCACAACAACATCAAGATCGTTCTAAAACAAGATACCGGGAAAATATAAAGCCGCATAACTTACCTAAGTTCTCACGTTCAATAATGATACGCAATCATGGTCTTCTTACAACCGTGAGTGAAGTAAATCCAGGAGAGTAAAATATGTACAAATACAGACTAATGAAACATGTTTTTTTATGGCGTACTTATCAAGCTTGCTAAGCTTGCTATGCCATTGCTAAACTCTGCCAACTGCAGGGTTTGTTTTGGCCATCTAGCCAATCCGAGGCTCCGAATAACTTCAGCCAATAGCGATCGATTTAACTGATGATTGTCACATCTTTTTCGGCCAATTACAGGGTTTGTTTCGTCCCTCTAGCCTATCCGAGGCTCCGAATAACTATGCGAGCCTGTAAATGATAAAAAGGATCCGCCCCCTTTACCTCCGAATAACTCTAGCCAATAGTGATCGATTCAAATGATGATTGACACATTGGTTAGCCAATGAAACGCCGGTAAATAAATCCCAGCATACACCGCGGACTACTTGGCGTTCGGGGGAAAATCTAGTCGGCGGCTGCAAGTTAGTTGCAAGACTGCGAAATAATTATGTTCAATAAATAAGGCGTACTGTATTATAAGGCGCATGGTCAGCTTTTGAAAAAAATTAAGACTTTTAGGTGCGCCTTATAGTGTGGAAAATACGGTAATTGGACAATAGACAAGCATTCACACAGATTTGTTGACCTACACATGCGTCATGGCGCATTCAACTTTTTTGGGTCCTCATTAATTCAACTAAAGGCAGATTTGGTAGTCAATCAAAAAGTCCTTTCTTAGGGCCCGGTCACACAGCCGTTTGCGTCTGTATCGCGGGTAAAATTTTGCGTTTGTTTTTTTTTGCCCGTGGTTGCCCGCGATGGAAAATGCGCAAAATTGGCCAACCCGCTGTTCATCGGTGGTATGCCCGCAAAACAGAAGCCGGCGACTGTTCCGCTTCCTCATCGCGTCATTTCCGCGTCATTTTTTCGTGTGGACCACGGGTATAAAAGCTGCCGAGCCGGCGTAATGCCGAGAAATGCATCCTTGCCGAGATTTGCATCCCCTCGCTACTACAACCACTTTTACCTCGTTTTATCTAACTTTTATATCACTTTTAGGGAATTTAATGGCGAACATATAACCAAAACCACTTCGTCTTGCATTTGTTGGGAATGTAATAGAACTTAAACCATTCCGTCTTTGTATTTGTTGTGAATGTAATCGAACGGTAATGCACGCCGTATACAAATCACTTTTGAGCAGGTAACATGTTTATTTTGCCTTTTTCTACTCAAATCGCTTGTATTGAAACTGTTATGCACTCTACCATAAAGCTTATTTCTGCATAATAAGCTTTACGGTAGAGTGCATAACAGTTCTCAAAAGTGATTTATATACGGTGTGCATTACCGTTCGATTACGTTCACAACAAAAACAAAGACGGAATGGTTTAAGTTGTATTACATTCCCAACAAATGCAAGACAAAGTGGATTTGGTTGTATGTTCGCCATTCCATTCCATAAAAGTGAGATAAAACGAGGTAAAAGTGGTTGTAGTAGCGAGGGGATGCATTTCTCGGCATAACACCGGGCTGTAGAAATCATAACCGCTCAAGACACAGTCCCGTGAAGATCAAAATTTCAAGCTATGGCACCCAAGAAGCCAATATGTTATTATTGTAATAGTTTTTCATTTTTATTTTATTATCTTGTTATGAAATTAAAAGAAATGTCAAGAAATGAAATGAAATGAAATGATCTGCATTTATATAGCGCTTTTCAAGTCAATGACTTCCCAAAGCGCTTTACATTGTGCTTCACATTTCCCAATAGCGGCCATGATCTGTGCAGCCATGTAAGGCGCTAACCTGCTTATTGGGGGTACTGGGGATTCAGTGTCTTACCCAAGGACACTTCGGCATGTAACACGGACAAGCCGGGATTCGAACTGGGATCCCTTAATCCTAAAACGATCGCTCTACCTCCTGAGCTACTGCCGCCCAAAAATAAAATAAAAATGGATTAAGACGAGGTCACTACGGTGACGGGGATCCATGTTCACACCTTGACGTCTCGAGCACAAGTAACGTGTGCTCGGCAAATCGCGCTGTATATACGCAGAGAAAGGCGTTTGACCGTCACACGCGTAACACGCTAATTTCACGTAATAACACCGCGATACAGGCGCAGAACATGCTATGACCGTGCTCCACCCACGATTACCCGCTGAAATTTTGCGTCCTACGCACGTGTAACCACGCCCTGGCCGCGGCCATAGCACGTCGTTCCGCGTCATTACCTCGTGTGTACTACGTGTGCCGCCCGCGGTTAACACGTGGTCTAAAGTTTTGAGCAGCGCAAAACTTTTTCGCTTGGCCAACCGCGTGTGAATTTCCGACCGCGAGTAAAGCACTGCTGTATCTCGTCTATATGGCGATCTCAAAGTGTCCAACAGCGTCTGCTTCACGGGCAGAAATTTCTGGCCGTGATTCAGCCTCGATACGCCCGTGAAAGGGTGTGTGACCGGGCCCTAAAGTTTTGAGCAGCGCAAAACTTTTTCGCGCTGCCAACCGCGTGTGAATTTCCGACCGCGTGTAAAGCACTGCTGTATCTCGTCTATATGGCGATCTCAAAGCGTCCAATAGAGTCCGCTTCACAGGCAGCAATTTCTGGCTGTGATTCAGCCTCGATACAGACGCAAACAGCTGTGTGACCGGGCCTTTATATCAACACTTATGATAAATTACACACAAACACAAAAAGCATACAGCAGACATCCTATGACAATAACAGACATTCCAAAATATACAGTTAATATGCGATCTCAAAGTAAAAACATTTGAAACTTGAAAATAAATTATTAATTATCGGCCATTTCAATAGTCAAGTGCTAAAGTGGCAGTAGTATTTTAGATACAAGACTATTTTCAACACCCATATACTGTGTTCTCTCATGATCTAAACTCAACCCCCCAAAAAATACATTACTAATTATCCCCAAAGTGCTAATTTCTAAAATCGGTCTAAAATTGTGTTCGTTAAAGCAACAAATAGTTAGTGTGAGATCATGCTTTTTCACAGGCAATAGCAGGCGCTTGGGGATTTGCCAGAGAGGGTGGGGCTTTGGTGCTCATGCTGCTCAGCACCGCCAACAACACGAGTGTTTGTTACCTCATCAGGGGAACTTAGATAGGGGGAAACTGGGGTATCAGGGGTGTCGGGGTGAGGACTCAAGCCTCTAGCGTCCACCTTGAAGGAGGGGAAAGAATGTGACATCATCAGGAGGCACCCAGAGCCTAGCATTCAGGGTGGGGCAGTAAAATGTGAATTTGAGAGAGAGGGAGAACATTTGTTGACTCATCTGCTTTCTCTGCTCCCATTTGTGCTGATGCAGCAAAACATTCATTTCCTTAAACCTTCCTAGTCTAACTCATTCCCCCTTAGTATGCTAAAATGCATTCATGACACAATCTGCATGACATACGTGGACTCTCACTTCTGCAATTGCTTGTGTGTGGTTAGCACAAGCAGGAAAATGGCATTTTGTTGTGTTCTTTTACAAAAGGCGCCATATGTTACCTGGTGTTGTTGCGTGGAGGCAGGGGCAAAGGTGTCGAAGAAGGAGAGGTCCGGGTTTGCAATGTTACTAGCTTTGGCAGGCGCCGCCACACTCGCTGCTGCAGGAAACGGCGGGGGAGCCGATTTGTCGAGCTGTGGATGGGAAACAATATTAGGTTGAGGTTTTATGACTTTTACAGGTACATTCCTCCCGAGTAATGCGACCAAATTCCACTTTGGAAATTAACACAGGAAAAAAGGAGCCTGGCAGAACAATTGAATGTTCTTCTTTCATTGCAATAAGGGAGTGTGTCTGTCAGGATATTCGTGTTACATAGTGGTCGGTTGGTTGGTTGGTTGGACCCCTTAACCACTAGCGTTCTATGGGGTCCATTTCCTGTGGTGTGTCTTGGGCAAGTACAGCCTGGTGGAGCCTAATGCTTTTGTCCATTTTAATGTATACATTCACCTAGCAATGTGCCCGTCATATCACTCTTGCAATTTGTAAGTACCATCCTTAAAGAAAGACTTTTCCCAAAGTGAAGTTGGAACAACATAAAAACACAATGAGAATCTCAAGGTCTTTCTTAGCAGATGTATGTGTGTGTGCACACATGTCTTGACCTCTACTTCCCTCACAGGAGTGACAAATAACTTGATATGATATGCCTGCACTGAGTAAGCCTTGACTTTTAACCATAATTTCACATGTTTACAATCAAGTCACTCTGATGGTCAAACGGAAAAGCAGTACAGACCAAATCAGCACAAAACAGGAAGAACATATCCTGTTGAGATTTCACTTTCAGGCAGCCTGCCAGGCCAGCTGTGGCGCTATCTGCTTTTGTTTTACTGGGAAAGCACTACAGGATGTGTGAGTTTTGGGTGTATTTGTTTGTGTGTTGCTCTCACCTCGATGTAGTCTTCAGGCACAAGTCCAACATCCCCTCGTGAGTTTTGCGCTTCAATCCAACCGCCACCAATGTGCTGTAACCAAAATTAGACTTTCTCATTAATTCTTGTCGAAACTAAAAAAAAGTTGCGTACATTAGTAAGGGAACACATGGCCTTGGTAAAGGGCTATGGTATTTTTAGATTGCACTCTATTTCAGATAATTGCCTAGGGAGTTGGAAGCTTCCTAACAATAGTTTTGCTTAACAAAGGTCTATAAATTGACATTGTACATGCTTCGTAGCTTTCAAAAATATAATACTCAACTTATCAGTGCTTACTACTGCTATACAAGTTGGTGGCATCCCCGGCTAATATTTATCAAAACTTATATTTGAAAAAAAATCCCAGAGTATAAGCTTGTTTAAGAGCATTTTGACATCATAGTGGTCTACAATTTATTTAGACACTTTTACCAAAATTACGACCGCAAGGAGCTTTACACTACAAAAATGATCCAAGTTATTTTGAGAGGGTTTCAAATAAAAACAAGTGTTTACCTTGCCACAGTCATTTGACCATAGGCTTGCCAGGAAAAAAATCCTATTAACTTATTCAGAGCCATAACATATGCTTTCAGAGTACCAAAAAGTAAAAATATATTTGATCTTAGTTATTAAAAAACAAAAATATATTATAAAGGCTTTGGTGCTGCTCATGAGTAAGTATGAAGCCTCTGCGAATGATTTCAGTACGAAAAATTACCATCAGATGCTAGGAGCGGCCTTGATCAGATCTTTGTTCACACAATGAGGTATCCCCCGCCTCCATTTTCCTGCGAAGTGTGGAGTGTGTGTACGCGGCTCCACGCAGCGAGTAGGCGTACTGAAGCATACCCGCGAGGCATAAACAAATGGGCAACAGAGTTTTTTCCTTTCATTAAATTTGATGAAGTCCCACTGCCACAGTCTGGTCAGAGAAGGATGATGTTTCGAAAACACCCGAGGGAACACGATAGCTATAGCAAAGTCATGTTATTACTTCACCAGAAAAATCGGGTGATAGAAAGTTTTTGCAAAATTCATGCATTGTTCATTCATAAGTGTTCTTCAGTGTTCTTGCCATTCCATGTTATTTTGCAAGCAAAGTGCCCTTATGTTTGTGGAAAGCATTGTTTGGACATTGGAGTTATCGAAAATGAAAAAAAAGCACTGAAGTGAAAGATTTCTTGGAAACAAGTATTTTCAAGAAACTTAGCAATGTTTAACTGTTTTTTTTTTACCAAGCATTGATAAAAGATAGAAATATATATATTTTTTTTCTGATGAAAGATGAGGGTTGAAGCTTTCTTTTGATATGTCCTATACCTATATCTACAGAACATTTAGTGTAGACCTTCAAAAACGAGTCAAAATGGCATAAATTGTCTGGCACAGACTCTTCCCATTTGAGAGAGACATCTGGAATTGAACAAGTTAATATGCATTAGTTTTTAGGATTAACAAACGGAAACAAATACAATTTATTTTAAAACATAACTTTTGCAGTATAAGTTCATAACAATTTTGTGTTCTTCAAAGTTGACCAACTAAAGAATATTTTGGTGATAAATTAGTATGACAAAAGTTGGGTTTGTTGGTGACGTATTTTTTTCAGTAAAGTGTTATAACTTACATTCAAAATAAAGTCATTATTTGACAGACTGGCATAGAAACAATGATACAAGGAGTTAAAACGTCCCTTTGAGCAAGGGAACAGTCCCAGACCTTGTACCCAGCCAAAAGGCCCCTAAATAGCAGCACTGTTAAACAAGCTACAGTAGTGTTGGAAGCATCGATCAACTCTAGCCTAAACAATTTAAGACAGACTTTGAAAACTATGTGGTGTAGCAAACGCCACTAAAAGACCTTTGAACCGCTAGCCACCCGCACAATGACATCATATTTGCTCTGTTCCTCATGTTTGCGACACTCCTCCATTTTGCACGTGTTGAGACTCCTTTGTTTGTTTCTTTGGAGACATTTTTTTCGTTTCCCGACTGTAATTTATAGCACTGATTTCAATTTGTGGTGCAAAGATTACTTCCCTTGTGACAAATCAATGTGAGGGGATAATATTTGCAAAATAAGAGGTACCATATAAGTGATTACGCTAAAATGATCAGAACCACGTTACTAAAATTGCATAGAATGGCCACTTACCTGATTGGTAATCGTGACAGTCTCACCCTCTTTGACTGTCAGCTCATTGTTTCCAGGCTCAGCTGTGAAGTCGTATAAAACCTGTGCCTGAGCGCCAACAGACAAGGGACACTTTTGTTTTCAGGCATTTCAATGTAGGTGGTACATTAACATATACCAACACGTATGATAAAAGTCAAATTTGTAGTTTAAAACTAAGTGTGCTCATTCTCAAACAGGACAAACTAGTTCCCTTTTGCCTGTTTTCTGCTGACTTAACTAGTGTCAACTAAAAACAAGCATACTTGATGATGCACATTACTATCTCGTGATATGCCTCCTAAAAAAATTGACTTTTCATATTTAGTTATCTTTATGAAGCCAGCATTTAACTTGTGTAAGGCAATGTCATATTTACAGTGCAAGCAGCTGCAGGTTATTTCGAACAGAATTTTCAACTTGGCATGCAATTAAAGCCAGCTCTTAGGGCTTGAAAATGGCTCACGTGTAATCAACAGGGAGAAAGTGAATGTTGTGAAAACAATCTAAACAATCTAAAGTCTTACTTTACCGGCAACGTGATCACCAATTTCAAAGCCCAATGTTTCAGGATATACTTTGCATCTCTTCAATAATTACAGTAAACCACACCACCTACATTGCATATTACCGAATCTTATTGCAATATGTATTCTGTGTAGCACTATTTAGTTATTCTATATAACACGCTACAGTGTGCATTTGCACGTCACACTGGGTATTTGTATATTGTATTCTTTTTGTTTTATTATTGTATTGTTCTCAGCGAAGGGATGCTGCTGGAAATGTGAATTTCCCTTCGGGGATGAATAAAGTATCTATCTATCGATCTATCTATCTATCTAATTATATTAACTCAACAGAGACTTTTATCTTTCTCAATGACCCTTTTATCCCACGATCATTTTGACATCATTGAAAAATAAACATTAGGACCGAACCAGATCAGATTACATGAAAATGATTTGGGATAAAGCTACATATTGAGTATTATTAGGAATATGTACCTTTCATTAGTTCAACAAGTTTGGCATGATTATATGGAGAAAATAAATTATTACTAAACAAATGTTTGTTGTTGTCAATGGGAACCTGCTAGGTTGTCGTGCATTGTACAAAACCCCGACTCTATTGAATGAGCTCTGTTGGTTATTAAATTAATTTATAAAATTATTTTTAAGATATATAAGTAAAACATTGAAGAAATCATTGAAGTATCGATATACAACTATGTCCAATTGTGGGATTTTTGTTGTTGTTGCTGTTAAAAATCATTGTACTACTTTTCTTTGCATTAATGTTATGATGCACTATTCTTTCATTGGACTAGTAGAACTTGGTCCGGTCTCTAAGCACTACTTTGTAAACATTTTTTCCTGATTATCCTGACAGGATTTTGTTATTTTCCTCCTTATTACATCTTTACCCTTGAGTGTCATGTCTAATTGTGGCGCATAGATTGTTTCACAACGTCGATATCAATGATAATGAAGACAATTCAATATAATTAAATTCAATTCTGCAGTTAATTGGAAAAATCAATATACTGTAAATGGAATTAGGCTAATGTTGCTATGTGTAAGGGAATATTTACATTGTTGTCAGAAAATAGTTTACTGTGGTTATTAGCGTAATCATACAAAATACAGAGACATACATACACTTATTTTGCCTGTAACTAAATATTTACGTTTATTCAGAGCTGGTGGACAGTAAAAGGGTAGGACTTGATAAATGTATTCTTCTTCCTACTCACTTTAGAGCATTGATGAACTGTTTGTATTGAATGGGTTTATTTTGTTTAAGATTTTTTGTCCAAAATGTATTGTATTTTTTGCATGATTATAAATGTTCGAAATAAAAAAATGAAGGGTCAGCCTCCACGCAGTTGGCAGACTCCAGTTCCCACCATGCACTGGGAGTAGCAAATGACCCGCACTTGAAAGGTAGTAAAATGTCACAAGACTCTCTAATGAGAACCATTTTCCACCTATCGACAAACATTAGCGCCATCTACTACTTCCAAAACTCAACCTAAGAGTTAACTGCACTTTCTGAATGTAAAATGGATGAATGTCTTTAAGCCTCCGATCGTAACTTTGACTTTCAAAGTTCCCTTAAAGCTAACGTGAGAAAGTGCAACAGTCAGCCCGCCTATGCTGTCCCCTAAAGCAAACAGAGACAAGTTAATGTCTAGCCCGAAAATATCGCTGAGCTTACCTTTAGTGCCATAGTCGAAGCATTTATTAATCATTACAAAAATAAATACAAGAAAAAGAAAAAAGGCAGGCCTCAGTGGACGCTTTTTAGGTTTTCTAACACTCAACTGGGCATTTCCTTCCGCCGCTTTTCTTCTGCGTGACGTAAACACGGCGGTTCCTGTAAACAACGGCGAACAAAAAGAAGGGGGGAAAAACACTTGAAAGAGAGAAAACGACAAGAATTCGGGTTTGGAAAAAGTCGCAGACGGAGCTCCCTGTTGATTCGAGCCACTCTGAGTTTTTTCCCCTTCTATGTTTGTACGCGAGTCTGCTGGTAGCGGGGAGGGAGTGACCTGCACCCGCCGAAGGCAAACCGGAAAGGTGGACTCGACCAAATTCTGCACTCCTAAAACTTCATTCCGATCACCAACATTCTAATTTAAAAACAGATTTTTAAAATGTTTTAGTTGTAATGGTATAATTTGTTTTACGTCGAGTAAGTATTACGTTGAGGAGGAAGTGCACTAATAATTTCAAATATGTTTTTTTAAAAGACCACCAAACCGAAATAATAGACACTGAATTATCATTTTTATAAAGAATCCCCATTTTTATAAAACGTGCGCGTCAATGTTAAACAAGAACAATAAACGTTCAATGATCATTTTTGTTGTGTAATGTCGCTCCCTGTTGGCTAAAAGATGTTTACAAGTCCAGTCAACAATTTCAAACATACAGTACTGTACTGTAATATACAGTAATTATGATTATGAATGTAATATATTTAGAACTTGTATGGTGGACAAAAAACAACAACATTGCAGCCAATTTCATCATGATCACCCAAGAGAACTATGTTATAATAGATACTCTAATTACACAATATGCTGAAAATTTATGGACAGCAATCATGATAATGTTGATGGGAAAAAAAGTGATGGAAGTAGTGATGGTGATGATGAGAATAAACAAGAAACTGTAAAGTCACAGAGCCAATGTGAATATGTATTTTTTTTATGTATGTTTTTTTTAAATATGTAAATACACAGGGGATCTAAATGTGGGATGCAATTGTTAAGGGGGTCAGGGGTAGGATTTAATTAGCATATACTTCTTCCTACTCCCTTTCGAACATGTACGTTGACATTGTTTTTTTTTTTTCCAGATTTCCTGTTTTGTTTTTTGATTTGTCCTGTTCGAAATAAAAGTTTCATTCATTCAATTACAATTGTCGTTATTTTAATTGATAGCAACGTATTGAACATTGATTTAAACGAGATTAGGCATTGCACTCTGAAATAACTTTAAAAAAAAAAACTTTAAAGAGTAAAATAAGATAATAAAGTATTATACGATAAATAAGCAAACAGATTTACAAGGTATAGTGCTTGGAGACTGGTGTGAGTTGTATGAACATCATAACAATTATGCAATTAAAAAGTTTTGCAATCACATTTAGCAGCAACATATTTCCCAAAAATTCTAGAATTAAGATAAGATTTTTTTTGCCTCTATTTTGTATAACTTGTTTATTTTATGAGCGGCTGAGTATCAAAGTGAGAGCTGAAGAGAGTTAGCAGAGGGTGTTGCTTCCAACATGGGAGGGGACCTATCAAATGGGTTCACCTGGTACTGCAGGTGTGTCCAAAGCATTGGAGCCTATTTGTATTTGGCCCTAAGTCACACTCCACGCTCAGACTACACTCTGTGACCAGAGCAGAACATCATGCTCGTCCTCCTCCCTATCCTGTGTCTGGTCTGGATCAAAGGCACCCATGCTGCAGACCCCGAACTGCCTTTCATGGCCTATCTGGACGATGAGGAACTTGTCTGCATCAAATGGGGCTTCGACAACGCCAACATCACCATCAAATTCATCGTCAATACCACCGGCTGGATCGGCTTTGGACTCAGTCCCAATTGGGACATGAGGGGGGCTGATTTGGTCATGGGCGGGGTAGGACCCAGTGGAAACTACTTCAAAGTAAGTGTAGTGATTTATTCCCAGAGAAACATGTTTTTTCACGAAAGGGTTCTCAATTCATCAGGATTATTACTCCACGGAAAACAGCTACCCGATTGAGGACCAGCAGCAGAGCTACACACTGCTCTCCCTCGAAGAAACTGACAGGCAAACGCTGATGACCTTTATCAGACCCTTTCAAACCTGTGACCAGCAAGATCTCCCCATTACCGTAGGCACACCTCAAAACATTTTCTCATATCTTTCACAGATCCCGAAGCAAATGTGCAGCAAGTATTAACATGAGAACGACTGATCAAATGTTCTTGGGGTCCATACAATACTGATTAGTACTTAATTAACCAAATACTGTAACCAATTTGTGGAGCCAATATTAACTTTTCTGCTGGCCTAAGTAGAATATGGAGGTTTGACGTCTATAGCTCTCCGTGGAACAGCCTGTGTTCATTTTCATTAAAAGGGGAACTATGTCTTTAAAAACCCTAGATACATATACTTGGTCAAATATTTTTAATTCTATATTAATACAAAAATACTGGAATTTAAGAAGAATACATTTTCATATATTTATTTCAAATTAGAAAATCTACCACAAATTTTAAGGAACTATGAAGGTTATAAGCATTTTTCAACAGAACAGTAAAAATACAAGATTAAACTTCCCCATTCTTTTCCATGGTAAACAACTTAAACATTTTTATTAATACTGGTACTTGGTGCTTGTGCACGACGGCACAGAGGCTAGGTGGTTAGCGCACAGCCCTATGGTACGGAGGTCCAGGGGTCGATACCAGCAACCAAAGCCACCCTGTGCGGAGTTTGCATGTTCTCCAATTGCCTGCGTGGGTGTCCGCTCGATTTACTCCCATATTCCAAAAACATTCATATCAGGTTAATTGGCCAGTGCAAATTTTCCCTAGGTGTGAATGAGCATGTGAATGGTTTTATGTCTCTGTATGCCCTGGAACTGGCTGGAAACTAGTTCAGGGTTTCCCCTGCCCACTGCCCAAAGATGGCCGGGAAGGGCTCCAGCACCCCTGCGAAAATGGATGGATGGATAGAATCTGTACAGTTCATTACTAAAGAGTTGAGACTTCGTATACTCGGTTTGCCTCCTTTAGTTTTAAGTAAGAAGTAGGAAGCATTTTATTTTTGTTTTGTTTTAAATGTGAATACTTTATATTACAGGAAAATACTTTATAATTTTCTATGTATTAGTCTTTATATTGTATACTTTGTCTACTGGAGTGCAACCGTAATTTTGTTGAAGAAATAAAATGACAATAAAGGTTATTCTGATTTTAATATAATTAATCAACATTTTCATTACAAATTTTATGTAGCAAAAATAAATAAATAAATAACATTAGGCTAATGTAATATGGATATATTAATAATATCATATCAACATATACAGTAAGTATAAAAAATTATTAGTGCCACTAGCTGTCAATTGCCAAAAAAAGGCATAAAAAACATAATTGTCTGTCAAAAAAAACTATATGTAACGGGTGTAATAATAACTTTTGTTTTATTGAAATTCCTGCTGAAATATGTTGTATAGTTTTTGTGTAAGTGTCCTGCAATGATGCGTCCAACAGTGCCACCTGCTGGTATGGGGTAAGGTTTGGTTTTGGCTTTTGACTTGTGACCGGAAGGCGGGGTTTGTTGGCAGTCTAACAGCGTGCTGTCAACAGTAAGCCACAATCTTTTGGTGCTCCGCAAAAAGTTAATTTTAAACATTAAAACCACAGCTGACAAATCTCTCAACATGCACAGTAATGTGATTGATGTTGTCAAGCTGCTTGGATTTATTTTTGTTTTGTTTCTGTCGCCCTTTATGTTAGTTTTGCCGGACATTGCATGTTGTGCTAAAATGCTAATTCCCCTTATAGAGATCAAAGCCAGCAGAGAAGCTTACCACGTGTTGTGTTGTGACTCATTCATTTGCAGCAACTGTAATAAAAAACCTCATCATCCAGTCCAGCATGAATGTGGATCTTTGGTGGGATAGGTACACCGCGGTTACATATATATAGATTTATAAACTCCTCCATCATCTGCTACCTTACTGTGGTGGAGGAGTTTGTGTGTCCCAATGATCCTAGGAGCTTAGTTGTCCGGGGTTTTTAAGCCCTTGGTAGGGTCACCCATGACAAACAGGTCCTAGGTGATGGGCCTGACGAAGCGGAGATTACAGACTCCTTATGATGCAAACCAATGTTGGAGCATAAATTCCCACGCCCGGACGCAGGTTGCTGGACCCCCCCTCTAAATCAAGGCCTGGATGTGGGGTCTGCAGGCGGGCGCCTGATGGCCGGGCCTTTGCTTACTCCCTTGTTATGCTGGGAGACTTGAATGCTCCTGTGGGGAATGACAGTAAGACCTGGAGGGGCGTGATTGGGAAGAACAGCCCCCCCTGATCAAAACCCGAGTGGTGTTTCGTTATTGGACCTCTGTACCAGTCACGGCTTGTCCATAATGTATACCATGGTCAAACACAAGGGTGTCCATATGTGCACTTTGCACCAGGACATCCTAGGCCGCAGTTTAATGATCGACTTTGTAGTCGTTTTATCGAACCTGCAGCTGCATGTTTTGGACACTTGGGTGAAGAGAGGGGCGTGGCTGCCAACGTGGTGGTGAGTTGGCTCTGATGGTGGGAAAAGATCCCAGTCCGACCAGGCAGACCCTAGCGTGTTGTGAGGGACTGCTGGGAATGTCTAGCACAATCCCCTGTCAGAGTTTCAATTCACACCTCTGTCAGAACATTGCCCTTGTCCCACAGAAAGCGGGGACATTGAGTCCGAGTGGACTATGTTTCTTGCCTCCATTGTCGATGCTGCTGATTGGAGTTGTAGCCATGAGGTAATCTGTGCCTGCCGTGGCGGCTACTCTAATAACTGTCGATAGTCACCGGTGGTTAGGGATGTCTACAGGCTGAAGAAGGAGTCTTATTGGACCTTCCTGGCCTGTGGGGCTCTGGAAGCAGCTGGCAGGTGGCAGAATGCAGCTTTGGCTATCGCCGAGGCAAAAACTCGGGCATGGGAAGAGTTTGGCAATACCATGGAAGGCAACTTTCGAACTGCTTTGAGGAAATTGTGGTCCACCGGGGAAAATACTTGACATGCTGGAGAGACTACATATCTTGACTTACCTGGGAATGTCTCGGGATCCCATCGGATGAGCTGGATGAAATGACTGGGGAGAGGGAGGTCTGGGCTTCCCAGCTGAAGCTGCTACCCACGTGACCCGACCCCGGATAAGCGGAAGAAAATGGATGGATGGATTTTTAAAACAATGAATTACCTATCTAGTGAAGTGCAGTATTTATCTATTGTACTTTAGGATGGATCAGATTTATTTCTAATTAATAAATATTGAAGTTCAAATATCAATTTAACTAAAACAAATAATTAGATTTTAAATTTAATAAATATGGTAATAAATATGTTTTTGACATATCCTTGATATGAAAAAGAACAGATATTCCATTAATATTTTTGTATTGTATGGATCCTGCATAAAATTGCAGTAAATAAGAAAAAAAATTGACATCAAATTGAACTCTTGGAAATCGAAATTGTATTACAATTGTATTATCTCATGTCATTAGCTGCACTGCTTATCCTCAGTAGGGTCGCGGGGGTGCTGGAGCCCATCCCAGCAATCATCGGGCAGTGGGCAGGGGACACCCTGAATTGGTTGCCAGCCAATCACAGGGCACACAGGGACAGACAACTCGCTCGCTCATTCACACCTAGGGACAATTTGGACCAGCCAATCCACCTGAAATGCATGTCTTTGGAATGTGGGAGGAAACCGGAGTGCCCGGAGGAAACCCACGCAAGCACGGGGAGAACATACAAACGCCGCACAGTAAGTCCGGTAGCTGGATTTGAACCCACACAGGAGGTTCCCAAGACCTTAGAACTGTGCCACACACGCGCTAATTACTTAATGGGATGGTGTGTATTATTTGAACAGTAGATGTCACTGTATTGTGTCGTACAACTGAAAGCCAGTGCTAAAAAAACAAGGGAGAATTGTCATGGTCGCCTTGGTGACCAGTCTGCCCCGCCCTCTGGGCAACAGCTGAAGCAGTTCAACTAATTGTGTCTGCTATTTAAGGCTGGATTCTGGGCTTTGCGGGTGCTGGCTCATTACACAATCCCAGGTCTGTTATGCCTTGTCCTGTTTTAGGTTTAAACATTTTCCGTCTGTTATGCCTTGTCCTGTTGAGTTCGTGCCGGAGGAACTCTGTATTGTTCTGTTTTGGTCCCTGAGTATTGGGCGACTTTTATTTTGTTAAATAAAACTTATGATCGTCAACGCATATGAGTTCTCCCTTCCTGCCTCCGTTCTGGTCCGGTCACCCCTTCCACGCCACTCCACCACGCCACGTGACAGAATGAGCCAGCCACGACAAGAACTCAGCGAACGATCCCAGCGCGATTTGGGGAGACCTGGAGAACGCAGCTTGGCAAGCGCCCACTGAGTCCGACTTCGACTCCCTGCCCGTTCGAACCACGGCCCCGCCCGTTGTGGCCATTGCTGTGCCTCGAATGGCATCCCGGGATAAATTGACACCTGCCTGTTCGACTCTCATGCCTGCCTGCCCGACTCCCGTGCCGATTGCCTGCTATTCAGTCTCCCCTGCGTGCCAGTCCGACTCCGCTACCTGCCAGTCCGACTCCTCTGCTCCTGTTTTGCCGGTTCTGATTTTGACTCTCTCATGTTTTGCCGGTTCTGATTTTGTCTCTCATGTTTTGCCGGTTCTGATTTTGACTCTCTCATGTCTTGTCTGTTCTGATTCCGCCTGCCCTGCCTTGCCTGTTCTGATTCCGCCTGTCCTGTCTGAATCGTCACTTCTGAATCGGTCTGTCCTGTCTGAATCGGCCTGTCCTGAGTGCGACTCTTCTGAATCGGCCTGTCCTGAGTGCGACTCTTCTGATTTTGCCTGTCCTGTTTATCTGTCCTGTTCTCGTCGGTTCTGCCTGTCTGTTATCCCCTGTCCAGTTTGCCCGCCGGACCCCCCTCTGCCGAGCGCCGATTACGATCCACCTAACGCAGATGGCGCCTGCCTCTCCCCGTTCCTGCGTGTTCGGAGGAGGGAGCCGGGTTGCCCCAATCGTGAGCGTCGAACCATTCCGGGGCGCGAGGTAGTAATTCTTTCTTTTTGGGACCTCGGGAGCTGTCTCTTAAAGGGGGGGCTCTGTCATGGTCGCCTTGGTGACCAGTCTGCCCCGCCCTCTGGGCAACAGCTGAAGCAGTTCAACTAATTGTGTCTGCTATTTAAGGCTGGATTCTGGGCTTTGCGGGTGCTGGCTCATTACACAATCCCAGGTCTGTTATGCCTTGTCCTGTTTTAGGTTTAAACATTTTCCGTCTGTTATGCCTTGTCCTGTTGAGTTCGTGCCGGAGGAACTCTGTATTGTTCTGTTTTGGTCCCTGAGTATTGGGCGACTTTTATTTTGTTAAATAAAACTTATGATCGTCAACGCATATGAGTTCTCCCTTCCTGCCTCCTGCCTCCGTTCTGGTCCGGTCACCCCTTCCACGCCACTCCACCACGCCACGTGACAAGAATACTAACTACGATGACTCAAAGTGACCAAAACGCACCATTTCTCTTCTATTTTTTTATCCCAACTTTTTTGATTGTATTTATTTTTTTAGAATTTTCTCTACCTAGAGTATTTTAAAAAAAAAAGGCACTTTCATAGGCTCGTCATGTAATTAGTTCTCAAATCAACACGTTTTTTAATGACTGTTTTGTACCATTAGGAAGGGCTAAATAATACACAATGTCCCATTAAGCAAAGCATTCAAAAACAAAAAAATGAATGAAAATTATACTTTAAAACCCACCTTACAGCCTTCAATCTGTTACTATTCTTGTGCATGTTTGTTGTTTTGCACCATGGAGCTTTCGAGCTTTTCCACCCAACACTTCCAAGTCAGTTCTATTGTGTTGAAGGTTGTTGAAGTAATTGTCTTTTGTCAAGCTCAGGTATCTCATAAACTCCCTTTTTGGGCACTCTCCTGTTACATAACATGACATTCATTTGCACATTACCGTAGCAACAGTTTATTTTCTTTTCAATGTCTGTAATTTAACACCGTTTTGGTTGAGAAAAAGTGACATGCACGGTTACACACAGACACAAATGTAAAATCAAAGCAAAGAAACATTCCTCATTAATATTAAACATTTTTATTTATTTATTTTATGTCATGCTATTTTGTGTTTTATTTCCAGGAGCAACCTACAAAACTTATATATGCTTACGGGACGACTGATGAGATTGGCTATCATGCTGCTCTTGCCGGTGCCAAAGAAATCAACCTCCTGAATTTTGCCTCCAGAACCATTTTGACAAATGGAAGCTATATCAACGCCACAATGGAAAATGTAAAAATAATTTAAAGTTTCCATTCTGTTTCTCCAAATGGCCACACTTGACAATTTTAATTAGTGTTTAAGATGTACTTATATTTATTTGTTAATCCATTTCTTTTTGGCAGGTTACCATCCCGCCGCAGCACACTTACTACCACTGCAAGGTCATGAAGTTTCCAACCTTGATATCCAAGCATCATATTGTTCAGGTTAATGTTTTCAACTTTTAATTTCATTTTTCGTTTAAAAAAAATGTTTTCAAGATTCGTTGTTTTACGAGATATGAATTCAAGACAAACATGCAAAAATATTATAATCCCATCAGCAATATTCTTATAAATGTTATGCTTTCTTGATAATCAGAGCAAATTATAATAATAAAAAAGAACACATTCAAATAAAAACAAATCTCAAGTGCTTTTTCCTTGAATTCAGGTTGAAAACCATGACCATACTGATGATAAAAAGCTTTCAAAGTATTTTGTAATCATCCTTCTTGCATTCTAAGATGTTTTCACTCCTTTGACATGACATGATATTCTTTAACTTTTATGATTTTAAAGTGAACTCTCTTGAAGTCTTTAGGAACTTTGAATTGTTGTTCTGTACTTTTAAAGACCACAAAGTAGGTGTTCTGTTTCTTTTTTTAAACACCTGCTTCTAGTTCAGGTGGCGATGGGCAAACACCAAAACCAAGTGTTGGCACGGGTGTCGATACCAGCCATTCAAGGAATCCATACTCGAAACTAGAAATTAAAGGAATAATAATCTACCTTTTAATTGATTCATTATAGGATTTAAAGTTTTTTTTTTCAAACAATATCAGATATTTTGTAGGGAATTTTCCACACTCGATTTAATTTATATCAATGACTACTAAATAAAGTTGAACATTGGTGTCAGTCTAAAAAAAATCAATTATCAGTCATCTCAAGTTAAACTCACAACTCACCATTGATCCTTACGATTCATAAAAGATACCTATCTTAGGGAATTTTACAGTATTTTGAAGATTGTTTTCACAGAATATATTTTTAGCAATGCCATTGCTACAAGCATCATGCTATTAGTTTGTGCCTTTTTTTTCTTCACATAATTGATGAGTTGGTAATTTTTTTCAACTCATATGATTTGTGGGGGAACCTGCCATGAGGGAAAGCAGGAAAATGTGGCCGGCGTGCTCAAAAATGATGTTTAATCACAAAACGTTGGTACAAAGTAACAAACTCTACAAACAAAATTTAAGAACCAAGAAATAAACCTGCTGTGACCATAAAATACCATAGTATTGAACATAATGGATTGATACAAAAAAGGGATTTGAAAAAAAAATGTCAATACGACCATTACATTTAGCATGACTTTAAAAGGGATTTATTGTTTTTGGGTCTTGGTAAATTTGAAAAAGCAAACCCAGAAATAATAGATAGGGAAACACGCTTTGTTGATCACACAAAGACACTTTCTTTTAGTTTGAGCCGGCTATTGAGAACGTTGACCTGGTCCATCACATGCTGCTGTACATCTGCCCGTCCTTTGTGATAACAGCCTACGATGGTGAATGCTACCAAGGGCATGAAGGAGACATGTGCTTTGCGATCATCGCTGCATGGGCCATAGGGGGGAAGGTTTGTTATCTTCATTAATTCATAACCTGACACTTTTTTGTTTTGACTCACTCCTGATCTGTTGACCATCTATTCACCACCGCAGACCCTCGACTTTCCAGAAAACGCTGGCATTCCCATTGGGGATGGTGACAATGATATGTTTTATAGGCTGGAAATCCATTACAACAACCCAAACAAAGAAGCAGGTACAAAACTCTGAAAACTGCTGTTTTGAATTTGTATCTCAGATTCAGATTTAGATTCAGATATACTTTATCATTCTTGTACACGTGTATACAGAACGAAATGTCGCTACATCTGACCCGCACAGTTTCCTTGAATGTACAGATATAAATAAAATGTTGTATTGAGTTGACCTTTGCACTCTAAAAATATAGATATAACCCAAATACGGTTGAAAATGGACCTTTGTACTACTTGGAGAACTTTTTCCAACATTCTAGGTTGATCTGGGCATAAAAGCCCAAATTCTTTTCAGCGTCTTTCAGGTTTTTGGTGTGCAGTATATGTTTTAATGGTTGTTTTAAACCAATAGTTCCCAAACTTTTGCAGGCTTGCACCCCTTTGGTTCCCCAGTGAATTCCGAGCGTGTAACCCCTAATCAATAATGCAATTTTAAGGTTGGGCACTATTAGACACTTTTAGCTGCAGTCACAGCATTGGTTATTTCTTTGTGCCTATGCGAACTTTTACATACGGCGTGAAGAGCGCGAATGCTGCTTTTATGTTTGATGAAGTTTGTTTACCTCTCAGTCCACCTGTAGATGCACCTTCTTTGTCTTTTACTTGTAATCCTCTTTGACATGCAGTGCATTAAAATATGTGATGATTTTGAAGGTGCTGGTACAAATGACTTGTGTTTCCTCTGGACCTGGGGACAACGCAAAAGCAAATTCTGCAATGGGGGTTTTCTTCTGTTCCACGTCCACTTTGTCAAAACCAAAATCGGTCCAAACAATAATGTACTGCCCTTCTTCGGTGCAAGCTTCGTTTCATTCTCGTTTGTTGACTCTGGGAGTGTGCCAGGACACTCAATGAGCTCACACGGTGGGTGTGGTTGAGTGTTGTGCTTGCAAACTTTGAATCGTGTTTATAAAAAAAAACTTGCCTCTGATTGGTCGGTGCTTTTAAAACAATTGTGGTTGGCCAAAACTCCTTCACTCACTACAAAACCTTCAAAAAAACTGCAGTACTTTGCGGTTTCACAACCGCACTACGTCAAATCGCGATGTCGATTCGATTTCGTTTAATCGTGCAGCCCTAATGTATTGTGTACAAATCGTCATACAAACGTTCAAACTTCTGACTTCAACTTCGGACTGCCGCCCCTTTACCACCCCTTTCTTCCTCACCGCCCGCCCAGATCTTTCCACTGCCACCAGGGGGGCGGTACCGCCCACTTTTGGAACCACTGAATTTTAAACAAGCAACATTGTTTTTGGTTCAATACAAAGTGACCCATTTGTTGAAGTTTGTAGAGTACATATAACTCTATTGTTGAAATATGAAATAATAAAAAGAGGACTTTGAAAAATATTCCCATTGTTTTGGAGGTTTAAAGCAAAAGTGTCCATTATGTTTCCTCCAATGGACACAAATTCAAAAACTATAGCATAAAAGTGCTGGTTAAATTTTTTTGAATGTTTTTTATCAACCATACCAAATGTTTTTAGTTTAGTTTTGTTTACAACAGACACATAAAAATGCTTTCTATAAAGTTAGTTCAGAATTTAACAAAAATAGTTATTTTAAAAAATTGTAAATAGTTATTTTGCATATTTGTAAATTTAACTGACATTAAAAGCCATTGACAGATATAGAAATCAATAAACCATACGTACTGGGTGTGTAATGTAATGAGTTATAAAACTTAATAAATCAATTTTAGAAACACTTTGTGTAGCATATATTTTGGGTGCTAGATATTGGTCAGTTGGCTTTGTTTTATTTTGAACAAAACGGCATAATTCTCGGGTTTGTTTTTCCAAAACAATACAGGGATCTGGGTAAAAAATTACCTCTGTGGTGTTTATGTCAACTATTTAGCAAATTGGGCTACTTTTTGACAGTTTCTATGCCAAAAACTTTTTTCTGTTGAAGGGAGAACTGACAGTTCAGGTCTGAAGCTGCACTACACGGATCAACTGCGGACAAATGACGTCGGTATCCTCACTACAGGCGTGACCCCATTCGGTCAAGTCACCTACGACATCCCTCCCAGAGCGGAGAAATTCCAAGTTTTTGCCATGTGTAATACCAGTCTCTTTTCTGAGGTACGTAAAGTTGTTGTATCAATAATGACTATCCTGCAGGCAGTGTGTAATTTCCAGATGCTAAATTCTGCCTGTCGGCTGTCCAGATCATGAATCCTGTGCCAGATTTGCAAGTCTTTGCTGTGCTGCTGCATACCCATTTAGCTGGCAGGGAGGTGCGCGTGGGACATTTTAGGTATGAAATTTAGATTTATTTTTGACAACAATTCTGATGACAAGTTTCTCTTTTTTCCCCCAATAGAAACGGAGTACAATTGGGATTCATCGCCACCGATCTCAACTACGACTTCAACCAGCAAGGGATTACCAAATTAGGAAGCATCAAGACCATTAAGCCGGTGAGCCTGCCCTTTGGTTATAACATCTGATAAACATCTTCTGGAATTGGTCAATGGACGCTTTATTAAACTGTTGATCGAAAGGTAGGACTATTTCTAAGCTCCCTGATCCAGCCCTATTTATCATGCTTTCACAAAATGACACGTTTTAGCCCAGAAATGATCTTTGTTTAAGCCCCTGATGGCTGGAATCCTTTTGCTGGGCTTTTGTATGTTGCAACAACGGGGCACTCTAGAGCAGTCCCCCCAGTGTAAAGTGGATGTTGACACATTGGCAGTAAAGTTACAATGTTTTTTTGTTTGTTTTGAATGTTCTCTGCCTTCACACATTCTTTAAATGACTTGGGCTTGCTCAAAGCGGACAACGTGGCACTCGGAATTGCTTTGAGTGACAGTTACAACTCAAGTTTTAATTGCTGGTAGTGGAGTGCAAATTCAACACTGTTAAAAAAAATGCTGCTTTAAAGGGATCGTGTGTATTATTTGACCACTAGATGTTGCTGTATTGTGTCGTGCAAACAGGAATGCTAAAAAAGCTAAAAAGCTGGCGCACAATTATGTCAGCTCTTATAGTGAGACTCATGTTATGTGAAATAAACGCAAAACCAAAAAATCTAAAAATCCATGCTTATATGATAGTTTATGTACTTTTGTTTATTTGTGGTTAATAATGAATGCAGTTTTTGACGACTAAGAAGCGCCAATTCATAGACACTTTCCCTTTAAATCAGGGAGAGCCAGTGACCACTTGTGGCCCGGTAATCATTTTTTCAGCAGCTCACAGCATATTCTAAAAATAACATATGCTTCTAAAATATATTTTACTTTAAATAATTATTCACAATATTGAAAGTAACATAAAACAAAAAAAAAGTAACAAAATATATATAATTGATCTTTTTTTTTAAATAAAACTCGAAACGCACCTTCTACATATCTTATTGGGTGTCTGTTTAGGAAAATAAAATCAGACAAAAGCTTGATTTAATGTGTTTGGTAAAATACAATAAAATATTTTGGACACCCATGGTTTATATTGGCAGCACGGCGGCGCAGTGGTTAGCGCGTGTGCAGCACAGTTCTAAGGTCTTGGGAACCTCCTGTGTGGGTTCAAATCCAGCTACCGGATTTCCTGTGCGGAGTTTGTATGTTCTCCCCGTGCTTGCGTGGGTTTCCTCCGGGCACTCCGGTTTCCTGCCACATTCCAAAGACACGCATTTCAGGTGGATTGGCCGGTCAAATTGTCGAAAAAACACCTAGGGTGTGAGCGGGCGAGTTGGCTGTCCCTGTGTGCCCTGCGATTGGCTGGCAACCAGTTCAGGGTGTCCCCTGCCTACTGCCCGATGATTGCTGGGATGGGCTCCAGCACCCCCGCGACCCTACTGAGGATAAGCGGTGCAGCTAATGAGATGAGATAATGAGATGGTTTAAATAAAAAAAAAAGATTTAGGCTACTCATCGATGTGTAAGTTCCCTGTCTTTCTGTTTGCAACACGGATTAGTTGACAGTTTCTAAGGGAACAAAACAAACGATTATTCCATTGTTTTGCTTTGTAACAACAGTATTTGCTTCATTTGATCAGTCAAGTCAAGTCTAGCATTTGTCTACATCATTAGGTGTCAAGTCACTACATTTAAAAAAAAAAAATCTATACTATTTATCTGCTTGTGAAATGGTTTAAGATTGCATTACAAATAAATATTTCAATAAATCAAATAAAGTACACATCCTTTTGCTGATTTTAACTGTTTTCTTAAATCCCCACCCCCCCAAAAAAGATGAAAAAAGTAATAACCCAGTTTAAGATTTTCTTGTTCCAATGACAGATAGTTTTGCGATCATTTTAAGTATATTATTTTACTTAAAAAAAAAACAATATGGAAATTTGGTAAAACTTGAAATATGGGCTAAAAACATAGTAACTTCCCAAATTACAGCAAATTCAACAACCAAAATCACCAACCTGCATTACCTTATTTAAACCTTGGTGAGAACATAAACTTCATCCTGTCAATTCGGACAACACGACAGTTTCAGCTTTAAAAAAAGAAAGAAACTGGTGCAGAGAATTACTTTTTAAAATATTTTCGATGGACAGTGTGATTTGAGATTATTGATGAAAAAAGTGTGTCTTGGCTCAAAAAAGGCTGGGAAAGCCCATGTTTTAGTCAATTTTTTTTTATACAAAGAGCTATGTTTCATGAAAATAATTTCAAAGCAAATTTTTGTAAATAGAGTCCATTGAGTCATTTAATTTCAAACCTCAAATGTGTGATGTAATGTCTATGCAGGGAGATGCCATTATGGTGGAGTGCTCCTACACCACATCTAATAGGACAGCAACTACACAAGTAGGCGTAATCATTAAAAACAACCCCAACATCCAAGAATATTTTCTGAATGCCTCTCAAACGAGCATATTTGCCTTTCCGCAGATGGGACCATCGACCACAGACGAGATGTGTCTGGCCTTCCTGCTCTTCTACCCCAAAATCGACATTGTAACATGCATCAGCAGTCCCAATATGTCAAACCTGAACCACCAGTGAGGATTTCTTTTCTTCTACTATCAAATAGAGTTGCCACACCTTTTATGCTCTTCCCACTGGTATCATTCACGAGACAAGGATATAAATTCCCCACAGATTTCCCTTGGGAGGCTCCGATTCCAATCAAGGGGAAATTGTGGAGTATGAAAATGCGGTGAAGAACTTGTCGCAGCTACAGAGAGTATTCACAAAAGACGTAAGTGCAACATGAGACTTTTTGTTGTTTTTTGACACAATTTTTAATGTAAACAAAAAATAACCAGTTGACTTCTTTCTGTCAGAGTTTGTATCACATCCACCGGCATGGCCATATAAAGGATATGATGGAAATACCGCCTTTTCGCTGTGAGCATTCGTCCAATGCGGCAAGCGTTTGCAAATCTTGCATTTGGATTCAAGCGCCAGTCCTGTTGGTTCTGGTCTGGTTTGTTACTTTTTGAATGACTTATTTTAAATTGTATCTTTGATTTCTCTCAAGTCAGCTGTATTTTGCCATAGGTGGAATCACAAAAATATTGAGTAATCGAAAGCTAATTTTATTGCAGTAAGCAGTTCTATGGTTAAATACATGATTTTTTGTTAATAATTGTACCAAAATCTTAATTGTGATCAAGAGTGCATTTATGATTTTTATTTGATTTTGTTTAGTGTGAATCAATGCAAACATGTGTTTTTTTTCATTCAACTGCATTTATTTAGCTATTCTTTTTAAACTGATGTGAGCGGACTATGTGTATTAGTGATTTAATTGAATAAAAATGTGAATGTTCCAAAGACCAGGGTCTAATAACTGTCTGCACTGTATAAAAGTACATTTAAATTGCACTGCACAGACAAATATTCTGAGTAATACTACAGTTTTTGTGTCATTTGACAGTAAAGCTAAATCATTTATATTATCTTGTATGGCCCCCTGAGAGTCCAAGCACTGCTTTTTGTGTTTGGCGAATACAGTGGGACTTCGCTACTTCGCGGTTAGACGTTCGCGGCTTCAGAGCTTCGCGGTCTGTAATGGTTAAAAAAAAAAAAAAAATCTTTTTTTTTTCTTTTTGAAGGGTCTTTGCTACTATGCAGATTTTCACTTTTTGCGGGTGGTTTAGTTCCCCATTTACCGGGTCTAAAAAAAATAATAATTTAAAAAAAGTTTTTTTTTTTTTTTGAAGGTGCGCCGCTACTTCGCGGATTTTCACTTATCGCGGATGGTTTTGGTCCCCATTAACCGCGATAACCGAGGTCTTACTGTAAGAGTAAAAAAGCAATATCCACCTGTTTTTAACTGTCATTAAGAGTGGTCATTTTGAAAATGGATGTCAAGTCAAGTCAAGTCAAGTCATTTTTATTTGTATAGCCCTAAATCACGAAGAGTCGAGGGATAATGACATTGATGTTGCTCAGGAATAATAACTATTTTTCCTGAGTGTGCTACTTTAACACATTTAACAGGTTGTGACAGGGAAAACAAGCACTGGAGTTGAGCAGTTTTGTTTAGTGATGGCAAAATGTAACCCCATAAAGAAGGGAAGCTCTGCGAGAAAACTTTCACACACACGTAGTGCCCCTGCAAAATGATTCATTTCCTCAACTACACTATCATGTGGACAGAAAAACATACATAACAAGCTTGGTGCATGCAATGAAATGTTGTGGTGTAGATCACAAATACATTCATATATATAAATACACACACACACATATATGTATATATACACATATATATATATATATATATATATATATATATATATATATATATATATATATATATATATATATATATATATATATATATATATATATATATATATATATATATATATATATATATCGTAAATTCCGGACTATAGAGCGCACCTGATTTTAAGCCGCACGCACCACATTTCAAAAGGATAACCGCTTTTGTACTTACACAAGCCGCACCTATACATAAGCCGCATGCGCCCACGTTAAAACATGTAATATGATCACAAAATTAACCCAAACCCGATTTTGAGTCCCGCGATTGTAACTGAGTATAAAGTACACAGTCCAGAAACCACAGACGGCAATATCAAAGGAAAATGATACCGGATCTTAAGGTTTGATGCAGACCTGCAGAGTCCGGGTACCCGTTGAAACTAATCCAATGAAAACATTTCTATATTTCCAAAGGTAAGGGTGGGAAAAATATATATCCACTATTGTCCGCCGCGACAACAGGTCTCACTCACCTTTACCCCACTTCCCGTCAGCCCGCGTTTGCTCTGCCCCTCTTTTTTAATACGCAAAACATATCAGAATAAGTGTCTCAAATAAATACATTACAAAAATATACAGGTGCAAATACATATTATACATGGTTACACATATTTACAAAGAAAGACGGTACACCAAGAGAGTTTTCAAAGCTTTAATAATAATATTATAACTTTCATCCCACACCGTGCCTGTAAAGGGTAGCAAAACGCTACTAGCAGCACACTCGCAATTCAGAGAGTGGGTCTGTTAAAAAAAATATACGGTACTTGTAGAAATCACGGTAAACCGTAGTCATTTTCCTCCTTATAACTGACGTCATCAAAGTCCTATACCTCAATATGGGAAAGAGACTTTGCAAAATAGACGTCGTCCCACGCTCCCTTGTTCAAAAACACGCTAGCAATACCCTCGCAAAGTAAGGTTTACGTGCAGTAGCTCTGTTTCCTTCTTTATCGGACTGCCCGATTGCTCTCAGTTCGAAAGCTGCGTCATGTGCCTTTCTTATTGCAATTTACATGGTGAGGATATGTCTACGCTATTTTAAATTGTGCACAAGCTAAGAAGTTGCAGTCTTCCTCGGCGCATATATTCCAACGGTCTAAATCTTACCTTTTGTACTCGAGCACCGCTGGCGGCTGTTAGAAAATTTACATAAATTGGCCGCATCACTGAATAAGGCGCAGGGTTGAACATTTGGGGAAAAAAGTAGCGGCTTATAGTCCGGAATTTACGGTATATATCTATCTATATATATATTTGTGTACATATATGTGTTATATTATAGTTGTGTTTTTGCAACAAGGGAAAATGTGAAATACGGAGGGAAAACAAAGTCCTTATTGATTTTTCATTTGACTTTTTTTCTTAGGTTTTTGGACACAGGCAAAGTTAAGGGATATCCATTTTGTTTCTTTGTCCCCTTTATTTCGAACTGTACTCAAACTTAAAAAGTAATTTTCTAAATCATTCATGTGGTACAGCCGCGTCGCCAGGCTTCAAACATCCCCGCATACATCGTCGAAACATGCATTGACTCGCAGTTCATGAACCACTCATCCAAATTACTTGGAACATCTTTCAAGAATTCGACCAAACAAGCACATCACTAGCTTTGTTGGGTTTTTTTTTAGTACAAAAACTGAATATTTCTGGCAATGTCAAGACAAGTCAAGTCATGTTTATTTGTATACCCCTTAATCACAAAGAGTCTCAAAGGGCTGTACAGACTACAGATTATTGCAAACCAGACTATTATGACACCATCACCTGATCTAAAACTTACATGAGGGCAAATAATACACAGATATTGTCAACATAAAATATAGGTTATTCATATGCTATGGAATAGAAGTGTGTTTTAAGCTTAGATTTAAACATTTTCACTGAGGTTGCAGATCGAATTTCAGGGGGAAGAGCATTCCACAGCACCGGGGCCCGAATGGAGAACGCTCTCGAACCTGCGGATCTCTTCTTGGCTCAAGGGATCAGTGCATGTGTGGTATTTAAATAAGACTTATCAAGATGTGCTACCAAAATGGCCGACAATCACTTTTATGCTAGGAGGGTTTGCCATGACAAATAAAAACTGAAATTTTCTACTTCACATAAAAAACCTTTTCTAGATCGAATCTGGCCCTTGCTGATAAAAATGAAGGCTTCCTCCTACCTCCAAACTAAAATATGACTTGAAACAACGTTGAAACTGAATAAAAACCGAGTGAATTGATGTATCAAGAAGTCGTGTGGTTATATCAAGTGAATAATAACACTCAGATATATGAATCACATGAAGGGCATTAATTACGATTAAATAAGTGAAAGGGATATGAATTAATGTAACATGTTATGAATGAAGAACTCATACAATCCATATTGCACATGTTTTCAGTGTGTTTTCATTGTGTTTTCATACGCACGTCATTGTGTCAAAGATCGTAGTTGATTGTGTGCGGTCTCACTCGCAATGGATTTTCAACGCTGCTGTCAAAAGTGAATGAATGTGTTCGGCTTAGCCGGCCGCTAGCTTTCGGCAATGTTGTTATCAGGATGATATCGCAGCGGGATAGCGGGGATTTCGCTCGTTTTTATACCGTCACGGAGCCAACGACGCACCAGAAAGGATACACAGTGTACAAAGTAACCGCGCGGGTGAGTGGTTGGTTGCGTGTGGGCGCCTTGGCTAACAATGCTATCTCGAGGTAGCTAGTGGAGCTAATATGATGCAAACCAAGCAATAATGTCTGTGACTACTTTCAGCGTTGTTGTTTATATATATATACATATATATATATATATATATATATATATATATATATATATATATATATATATATAAACTGTTGATTCCCCCATTAAAGACACGAGTAGTGTGTTTTCCTGTCTTCGGGTGCTATGTTAAAGGAGGGATTTTGCCATCACAACAACAAATAACTGACCAAATGCTGAGCATTAAATGCGTAACGAAGTGATTCCTTGTGCGACTAATATTACAATTATAAAATGCAAAGAAGGTTAAATTGGTGTATTTAAGCTAACTAAATAACATGTTCCATTCTTGCCCTATACACATATTTTATTTTATCTTCCGAAAAACTAAATAAGCGTCGAAGTGTTACGGGAATATTGCGGTGACGCAATTTTTCAATTACGGTAATTTAGTGCGGTGCACAATGGCCTTACACGCAAACGGTCCCCTGTTCAAGACAGGATTTAAATATATAATGGCCTCCAGAGGGATGGGCGCCACTAGGTTTTACTGTATTTCCCTAAGGCGCACCACGGGAAAGGTTTTTTTGGGTTTGATCAATTTTAATGACACTTTTGACAGCAAATAAACAATGTGAAGTTTGAACAGTTTTTCTCGACACTTTTATACCAGCAATTAAGCATCTTCACAATTTCGTTATATCAATATGACGTTTGAACAGGGTTTTTTTGGTTTGAACAATTTTATTGACACTTTTAACAGCAATTAAACACATTCACAATTGCATTATATCATATTCTAACAATATGAGGTTTAAACAATTTTTTATCAACACTTAACATCAATTCAACACATTCACAATTTCACCATATCATATTCTAACAAGGTTTCTGGAGGGTGCTCCTACGACCCTAATGGTTAGGTTAAGGGATCCAACCAACCAAACAGTAGTACGAATTTGTCCTAGAAGTGTGCCTTGAATACAGGGAGACGTCGTTAATAAATGACGTAAACTTATCCCGGAATACAAATTTTGCGTATAGATGAAGAAATACAGTGTCTGATTTACACAAACGTAATCAAATAAATTTATAATAATTTTCCTGCATGGTTAATCTGTGCTTAGCCATTTGAAAAAAATATTATTATTTGTTTAAAATCTTTTTGTTGTAATTTATTTTGTGTCTGTATTTGGCGGTCCGGGTTGTTTCGGTGGGGAAAATAAGCTGATTTAGTTTTCTTATTGTACAATGAATGTTTTGTACAGCAATTTGAGTTGTAATTCGTTGCCTGAAACGTGCTATCTTGTAATAAATTGTAATTGGTATATATGTAAAATATTGATAGACAGGAAAGGCATAAAGAAACTGAGTTGATTGTTTTTCATCGTTATCATGCTAATCTAACTGGTGATGTCTCTCACTTCTCCATGATTAGCTCACAACATAAAGCACTCATTGTCACCATCCCTGCTTATGTTTGTTAGCCATCTTATTGGATCATGATTCTGACTCATTTCTCTTTCTGCTACTTTTACATAGATAATTTCTCGGAAGAACCCAGAGGACGTCCAAGAGGTAAGACATACAAACATTTTTAATTGATGATATCACTCTGCACTTTGCCCTGACACACATTCAGTACATTTGAATCAAAATGTCCACTTAAGAATGCACCCCTTTCCTGGAACCAATGCTAATGCATTCAGCATGATGTCAATTACAGCCCAGAAGTCATGAGCATAGCTGAGTTTGACAGACACTAACAAGAAAAACAGAAAGCTGAGCATTCTTTCTTTCTCACCTGTCCCTCCTTTTCCAGATAACAGTTTGGAAAAGATATAGGGACTTTCGGAAACTTCACCAAAATCTCTTGCTGCTGCACAAGAATGTTTGTAGGCAATCTGAACTGTTTCCTCCCTTTGCCAAGGCCAAGCTGTTTGGTAAGTATGCAAATACAATTTGTGTACCTGTGATTATATTTACAAGAAATGCTTGGTGCTATATGGTTTATCTGGTTTTACACAATATTCTGAAATCTAAATATCGTTATCCAAAGCGCTTAACAATACCTCTCGTTCACCAATAATTTAATTTGAAGCTATTCCTAAATGATTGAGAAAAATTATGCTAGAAAATTATAAAGAAGATATTTGATGACATTCTTCTTTTATTCTGTAAATTTTAAATCCAGGCCGCTTTGACGATTCGGTAATTGAGGAGAGAAGGCAGTGCTTGGAGGATCTACTACAGTTCTCTGCCAACATTCCTGCTCTTTACAACAGTCAGCACATCCAAGAGTTCTTCAAGGTAAGATGTTTACGCCAAAGAGAAAACAAAACGCCCCCAAAAAACGATTTTAAAGTTCAATTTTATGCCATCTAGGGTGGCGAGGTCCACGACAGTTCGGAGCTCATCGGACCGTCTGAGCCCTTCACCGAATTCCTCGCTGACAGTTTGTCCGACTGCAGCTCGGATGGTTGGTGGTCATGTTAATGTTTTTCATATACGTCACAAATGAATCAGACTTGAATTTGAAAATAAAACAGTTGTCATGTCATAACAATATCACGTTAAAAAACTGACTACAACTAAAAACACAGATAGGCAAGGCAATTGGTCGTCTAAATTTCCTTCACTTTCTTGGCATAAGTTTGCCACAAAATAGTGCTGAATTTACTTTTATTTTAGATGAACGCTTTGGCCTAATCCAGGGGTTGGCAACCCAAAATGTTGAAAGAGTCCTATTGGACCAAATAAAACCAACTTCATATGTTTAGAGCCACAAAACAAATAAAAGCTTTATATAAGCCCTATAAGGAAGGCAACACATACTGTATGTACAGTATATCTGCATTGATTGAAAAAAGGTTAAGAATTTTTGTGTCATGGTTGTCATCCTAAAGAAACCATATCATTTTCCACTATCAAACATTTTTTTAAGTGCGAGGTAGCCACTAGGGAGCGCCAGGGAGCCACATGCGGCTTCAGAGCTACTTATTGCCAACCCCAGGCCTCATCAGAAAAAGATTCAACGTGTTAAATAATGGAATAATAAAAAAATGCTTCTACTGGCGTCAATTAGAAGCTTTCCTTTGATTGTTATTGTTTTAAGCAAAAGAAAAGCGTAAAGCCTTATAACTATGCACATAGATTAAACGAAAATTTGTAGTCTGACAAATTTTATATATATTACGGATATTACGGTGTTAAAGTAAACAAAAACTAATTTATTTCGTCCGGTCTTATATCAATTGGGTATAATGGGAATCAAATTGGTCAACAGTATTAAAAATGAAATAATAATCCTAAATTCCCACCTATAAAACTTGAACTAAAAAAATCAAACTTGCATTTTGATTTTATGATTCTAACTCAGATGTTTGATTTCTTCTTCAGCTCAAAGAGACCTCAGTTGTACAGAGGATTTGACAGTCACGTCTGAGTATGGAGGTAGATATAAATTAATCATGTTATATATCTAAATAGTGCTAGTTGTTAATATTTCAGTATTGTTTTACTTCTCCGTGCGTCTTCTAGGCCCATCCAGTGACAGCAGCGACTTGAACTCTCTGGTTGTTGACACAGACTATCTGGCTGAGTTGGACGATGGCATGGCCTCATGCCGCACCTCCCCAAAACAGTCACACGGGGGCGCCGCAAGCTTTAGCAGCAACAGCAGCAGCAGCAGTCCTCGCTTGCCTTCCCTATACGATCAGTGCAGCGGCAGTTCGCCTGCCTCTTCCCTGGCCCCAAAGCAAGGGGTCAGCCGGCCTGGTCTTGCATTGTCCCTCTTCTCCAAGAAAACTGGTGGGCTCAAAGAAAAGTTAAATGTTGACTACTTGGAAAAGGCTGGAGAGATCATTCACGTAGCGGCACAGAAGGAGAGAGAACAAGACTACCAGGCCGCGTTCTCTTTCTACCGCAGTGGAGTGGACCTGCTGCTGCAAGGTGTTCAAGGTCAGAGTTAGGACATTTCTGTGAATAACTTAAAAAAACATCTCATTCTGAACAAGGTTTTATTGGCACGCTACAGGTGAGTGCAGTCCGACAAGGCGAGAGGCTGTGAAGAAGAAGACTGCAGAGTACTTGATGCGAGCAGAGCAAATATCCAGCCAGCATCTCCACAGCAACATGGGCCAAGGCTCTACACAAACGGTGGTGAGACAAAGCAAATTATACTTTGTCTTGATCTAAGTTTTTTTCAGTGGGTTGGAAAGGCTGGTTGAAAAACTTAAAATCTTAATCAAAATATATCGGGCAGTTTTCCCTCTGGAGATGCATCATACATACTCCCTAGTGGACAGCTTTATCCTTTCTAAATGATTAATTGCAGGGAATCCAAATTAAGTGCTTTTTGTTAGTTTATTGACCTAATTTAATTGTTTCCTGATTGCTTTCAATAAAATAAATAAACATTCCTTAGAAACCATGTTATTATAAATATGCAAAATAACTTGCATGACTTGAAGAGGCACTTTTTTTCAGGGGGGTTTATTTCAAGTGCTGTTCCCATACGACAGCAGTTTCAGCAGAGAGCCTTCCTCTTACTCTATAAGGCTGCAACTATTATTTATTCCATTTCATATATCCATTACAATAAATACAGGACAGCTCCTTAATATTTATTGATAATGAATAATCATCTGGGTTTAGATAATCATGAATTTGCTGAAAGATCAGCACAATTGAGTAATCCTTGTTTGTATGCATGCTGCTTTTAGCATCATTCAAGCGGCCATGTCCACGACACTAACATTAGCTCGTAGCAGCCTTGTTGTTGGCTTTTGCAAATGGCGACTGTGATGCTAGCATTAGTAAATAGCAGCAGCATAATTAGTAAAAACTGTATTTACCAACACAAGTAAAATTATTTCTGATAATGTAGAATATTTCTGTACTGATTTATTTAGAGTTTTTCTCCCGGGATTTGTTGGGGCGATTGGCTCAAGCTCTCTCAATGACTATTTTGGTTTCAGATGATGGGGGCACAATGCTGCACGTCCACCAGCCGAGGGAGCCAGCTTAGTCTCTCAGACGATCTTTGTGCTTACAGGGTGCTGGGCGTCATCGATAAGGTCAGTTAAGTGACGTATGTTTCACAATGCTTAACGCTAGTGGGGTTAGGGCCTATAGAGGAAGTGAGTGGACTGTACCAATTAACTTGCCTTGTGGGTAGGGCATTTAGATGGGCTTTCTTGACAAATTCCTCAGCCTATTGTTATTATTTATGTTAAATTTGTGAATTGGTTGAGGTAAAGATGGGAGTTTAATGTCTTCACGAGACACTTTGTTGACATAAGGGCATTATATAGGTTGAATTATGTCCCAATAAATATGGAATTTACATACCCATCTCCTCTCCTCCTTCAGCCATCTTTCATCAGCCATAAAACTGACATTTACTTGACAATATAGTAACGAGGCAGTGAGTGTGTGCGCGCACGTGTATACATGTTTAGCTGCAGTTATGACTAGAACCAAGGTCAGTTTGGGTTGCTGCCTCAGTCAGCCAGCTGCCGGCGAAGCAACCTCACCACTCAGCCATGAAATGATTTGGCAAGCGGCTCAGAGAGCGGCGCACGACACGGAATCAATGATCCTCACCCTATGCACAAACGGAAAATCCGAAGGAAAATGTTGACATGATAGTGCTGCGCCGAAGACGCACTTGAGTTTAGCAGTACATCCGTTTCAAAGCTGCTTCATGATTCCACCAACTCCTTAAACTATGTCTCTCCTCGCTTCATCCTTCCGCCTTTCATTTTTGATGGGGACATAGGAGACAGATGGAAAGAGCTCCTAATGCCCCCCTCAAAACTCCCCTCCACTCCCTCTCTCCCTGATGTTTGTGTCTTAATTATATTAGCGTCCTGGCTAGCACCACCGCTCTGTTTACTCACATCTCCATTCATATCCATTTAGCCTGCACCTGTTTGGTCCTGGCCAGGGTCACACAAAAAAACCGCGTTGGATCGACGCACACTCATACACACACGTACTGACTCACTCATCGGGTCGCGCACATATGCTGGAGCTCTCCCCTGAGATGGTAATGATGGAGCACGAGAGCGATGATGATGTTAGGACCTAAAGGGGGAGAAAATGAAGATATTAAAGAGGGGTATGGGCAGGAGAGAAGATGCGGCTCATGCAGAAGGAAGTTTTAGGGTTGCTGCTGGCAACATCTGCTTGCAAATTGATAAAGATGAGACAAAAAAATTGAAGCAAAGGTACTGCATAACTTTTCGCGTCTCTCTATCCTCACACAACAATAATAATAATAATAATAATAGAAAAAAAACAATATGCAAGTTTAATAAATTGGGAATTTTAACATTGTATTTCATGGGTATATTATTGAAGTGGGTCACAGTAGGGGACACTTTTAATCACTTCGGTCATAAATCACCTAAATTGAGTCAAAGATTACTAATATCCTACTTGGATGAATATATATCAACTTTCTGGGTTATTTTGTTCAAAAATATATTTTTTAAGAAAACGTAGTTGTCTTTGTGTAACCGACACCCCTATTTCTTTTTTTATTTTTGAGTTATCTATCTAATCCATCCTAATTTATTTATAAATCCTGATTTGCATGCATGTGTGATTGTAGGTGACTGAGGCTTAAGGCGTATAGAAGTTGTTGTTTTTTGTTTATTTTTAGCTAGTTTCAGTTTTTGCTATTTTTTTTCCCCCCTTTTTAGTCTTGCTGTCGGTCACCACTCTTGAGGGGTATGCCCAAGGTTGATAGATAGATAGCTAGTTTTGGTGTCAAGGCACCCCCAATAAATACCAACAAAATCAAATAAACATCTGCCTTCATGCAAAAGCGGCTTCTCAGCTGCATGCAGCCGTGCGGCTCTTTGGCACTCCCTAGTGGCTCCTCGGCAGTTTTTTAAGAAACCACGGCCCCAGGAACCTGGCCTAAGTAGAATGCCTGGCAAGGCCAAGCCCGGCGATGCTGGGCCATCATGTTTGTCGTAAATAAACCGTAACATTTTGTGGGGATTAAACAAAATTATAAATTTTAAAGTCCATATGCCTCTTTTTTAAATCAGTTTTTCTTAACAAAAACATTTTTGGGTGTTTTTTTTTTTGGTGTGGTTTCTATCACTATTATGAGTTTGGAGCCTATGAAATAAAAATAACACATTTTGTTGATTTTAAAGTGTTTTTGAGCCATTCAAGTTTAAAAAATGTTCATATTTAAAATCACGGGTATAGTTAAACCCAATTTTTGGAGTTGTTTCTGGAAAAAAAACTTGAAAACTTGCAGTGAATCGATCAAACTGTTACACATATTGAATCATTTTTTTACTCAAGTGTATTAGTTTGTACTATTTGGCCCAAATTACACGTCTATAAACAAAACCAGCATTTTATTTTTAATTTTTGTGGTGTTTTAATATGTAATTTAAGATGGTAAAAAAACATTGACGGTAGGTTGAGTTCTGTTCTTGTGTAATGTCTTCACTTGGAATATTTATTTGTAGTTTAACTCCCCAAAAGTCTACCCCAAATCAAACGGATCAACTATCACAATGTGAAGGGTTTTAGCTAGATACGTTAGATGTCTTTGCTGAATAATTGACTGGAAAGACATTTGTTTGTGCCCATCTGCTCGCCTAATCAGCTAATAATTTGATCCCTAATGTGCTTCAATCAGTGTTTGGTGGCTGTGACATTGCCTCGGTAAACACAGCAGGCCTTGATGGGTTAATCTTTCCTTGCCAGTGTCATTTAGGGACCAATATTCCTTTTGTGTGACCCTTTTCTACAGAACACCATCCAGCGATTGAACAGGACCACTATGTCATGTCTCTCAATAACCGTCCCACTAATGATAACTCTTCCATCACAGGTTCTTTTGGTCATGGACAAGAGAACACGAGAGATGTCGGTCGTGAAAGTGAGTATACTGTGGTCTGTGTGTGCGGTCGCGTCCTGCGCGGAGGTTGTTCTGACTGTGAGTGTGAAGTGTGCCAGACGCCCCAATGTGTGACCGCTGTAATTGATTCTAATAGGCCTGTCCCTGTCAGCTCCTCTGCTCAGGTGTGAGACGCGTGCCAGATGTCAACGCGCAGCGCGGCACAGATGACTTCACATAGTTGCACGCTCGTATATAGACATATCTCCAGACGCTCGCCGCCAATGTGAACTTGTCATGCGAGATTTGTACAGCTCTTTGAAAGTCACACGTACTTATGTGACTTCATGGGTTCAGCGACTTTGAGTTGGGGCATTGATGGAGAATTCATTTCCCCTTTGTTACACTGCTACCAGCACATAGAATGTGGAGTATTGAACAGCTTGTGCGTCATTATTAACCCCTTAACATTCAGAATTCCCGCTGGCGGGCCATCCGGCCGTCAGGACTTTGGTAAACAAAATTGTTTCTTCACGTTGTCACCAGTCTCTGAAATTCGTCATGCCAAACATTATTGGAAAGCTTAAACTCATGGGATTCAAAATATTCTAATCACAGATTTATCACAATTAGTCTGAAACAAGGTACTTGGAAACCATAAAACCTACATAAATCACCTTTAATGTCTCCTGGGAATATGCTCAAAAAACGATTCCCCGCCAATATGGTGTGGTTGCATTCACGAAAGTCCAGTAAATTCCACCGTGGAAAATATTTACTCCAAAACGCACGATAATGCCGACAGATAAAAAAAAAATCAGCCTAAAAGTATTCCTGTATTGTTTGATATTTGTTGTATCTTGTCAGATTTTTTCATCACTTCTCTTGGCCAATTGCAAGCTTTTTTTACAGTCCTTGGCCTGTGACAACCTATGATGGCCTGTATTGAAAACGTCATGACCGATGTGGCTTCAGCCAATTGTGATCAATTTAAACGTGGCTTGAAGAGATCTCCATCGTAAATATTTACACATATATGGTGGGAGTTCTAATCAGATCCGAAAGTTAAAGTGAGCAAATCCAATCGTGGTTTATTTTTACGCATCATCATTGCCCATTAATACGCGCAAGTGTGCACAATCACGGGTTTACATCTAGAAAGAGAAGACAAACATTTGTCTAAAAATTGTCCAAAGTCAAATACAATAATCCAAAGTTTTAAGGGCTGTGAACTGTTCGTTTCCAAATGGCCACTTTTGGAAACACCTAGACCTGCCATTATAAAAATGTGTTAAATACACTATTTAGTCTTTTCAGATTGTGATCAAATTTGACAAGGTACAAGGTAAGGCTTCAAGCTAATGTCTTACCTGTTTTCCAGCTAAAATGCCAATGCTACACTAATCTGCAAGCAGTTGATTGCAATCAAAATCAGGCGAAAATAAATTCCCTCTATTTCTGTTCCAACTCCGATTACTCAATGTCAGTAGCACTTGCAGTGATTATTTCAGTTTGGGCCAAATTTAAAGGAGTTACCTTTCAAAAGAGACAAAAAACGTCCATATTCTCCAAACTGTTTAAGAACAGCATTCAATTTACTTTCGACACGTTTTGGATTGGGATTCTAAGTGAATTTTACCGTAACGGTAAGGGGTTAAGCCCTTGAACACCTTTTGTTTCTTGGTTCCCAAGGGGATACGGTACTTAAGAATGATAGCGTCGCCTATCTCTTCACACAGATAGCTTGAACAAATGTTTAGAGTTCCTCCCAATATTGATCGCCGGTATTGGTACACTTTGAAAAGTCCAGTTGGTAAATACAGTCAACTGAATATCAACTAAAATCAGTTTGCCATGGGCTGGGTTGGTGACGTTTGTTCAACTCCAATAAATGGAAAAGTAGTCATCATTGCAAAGGTAAGTAGCATAACATTTTGTTTTAGCTAACTGGTTAAAGTAAGTTGCACGACGCTTTGTGCTAACCGGTTCATCGATAGGTACAGTGGCTTGCGAAACTATTTAGCACTTTATTGTATATTTCAAATTTTTTTCAACAAATAAAAAATGAAAAAGTGGGTGTGCAAAATTATTCAGCCTCTTAATTTCAATGCAGCAAACTCTGTCCAGAAGTTCTGTGAGGATCTCTGAATGATTCAATGTCGATCTAAATGACTAACGATGATAAATGGAATCTACCTGTGTGTAATCAAGTCTCTGTATAAATGAACCTGCACTTTGATAGTCTCAGGGGTCCGTCTAAAGCGAAGAGAGCATCATGAAGAATGAAGAACACACCAGGCAGGTTCGAGATACTGTTTTGGAGAAGTTTAAAGCTGGATTTGGATACAAAAAGATTTCCCAAGTTTTAAACATCCCAAGGAGCACTGTGCAAGCAATAATATTGAAATGGAAGGAGTATCAGACCACTCTAACTCTACCAAGATCAGGCCGTCCCCCTACACTTTCTGCTCATACAAGGAGAAAACTGATCAGAGATGCAGCCAAGTGGCCCATGATCACTCTGGATGAACTGCAGAGGTCTACAGCTGAGGTGACAGAATCTGACCTTCGGACAACAATCAGTCTGCGCAAATCTGGCCTTTATGGAAGAGTGGCTAGAAGGAAGCAATTTTTTAAAGAAAAGGTGTCGTTTAAAGTTTGCCACAATCCACCTGGGAGACGCACCAAACATGTGGAGGAAGGTGCTCTGGTCAGATGAGACCAAAATCGAACGTTTTGGCAACAATTCAAGATGTTAGGTTTGGCGTAAAAGCAGCACAGCTTATCACCCTCAACACACCATCCCCACAGTCAAACATAGATAGATAGATAGATAGATAGATACTTTATTCATCCCCGTAGGGAAATTCACACTTCCAGCAGTCTACCCTGTTGTTTATTAACAGATGAACATGATGCCCTAGGGGTGCTTGTAGCGAAGTGGATGACGTCACGCCAGTCCAAAAATTCGACATCCCTGCGGCAGATGGAAAACTTTTCTTTGTGAAAATCCAGGGATACACCACCTCGTGTTAGCAAGTCCGCCTCCTCTCCGATTCTCCCCGGCTTTCGTGTCTCTGTTTAGCGGCGTTGAAGCCGGATTGCTCCGGGTGGCTCCGGGTGGCTACACGTTAGCGTCCGGAATGCTAAACGTGAGCCACATTTCCGCAAAACACAGCAACTGCGCTCCCTGTGCGCTTCGATGTTTTCCACCAGCACTCGATGATCTTATTTGGTCGCGAGTTCGCATTTACCATGATTACGGATGGTACCAAAGACTTATAACGCCGCTAGCCGCTTCGCTAGCTCCGGCTTTTCCTCCACGATAGGCCCCTTCATCACACCGGCACGAGAAATCTTCAGGGCAAGGAGTTGAAATTCCTTGAATACACGCATTTTTTCTTGTGCGTTAAAACCCATGTCCATAGGATAGAAGTAAATCATAGTGTAGTTGTCAAAACGGGAAGAAAAAACACCGAAGATAGGAGCAGACAATAAAACAACAGGGCAGCTGCTGGAAAAGGCAGCCACTCGTGGCAGCGCCGCTTTACATGGTGGTGGCCGCATCATGGTTTGGGCCTGTTTTTCCACAGCAGGGACAGGGAAGATGTTTAAAATTGATGGGAAGATGGATTGAGCCAAAACAGGACCATTCTGGAAGAAAACCTGATGGAGTCAGCAAAAGACCTGAGACTGGGACGGAGATTTGTCTTCCAACAAGACAATAATCCAAAACATAAAGCAAAAGCTATAATGGAATGGTTCATCAAAAAATATATCAAGGTGTTAAAATGGCCAACTCAAAGTCAATACGGTGGAAAGAACTGAAAACTGCTTTCCATCCAACCTCACTGAGCTTGAGCTGTTTTGCAAGGAGGAATGGGCAAAAATATCAGTTTTTCAGTGTGCAAAACTGATTGAGACATACCCCAAGCGACTTACAGCTGTAATCGCGGCAAAAGGTATCAAAGTATTAATTGATGGGGCTGAATAATTTTTCACACCCACTTTTTTGTTGTTTTTTTTTGGTTGTTAAAAAAGTTTAAAATATCCACTAAAGTGTGTTCCACTTCATGATTGTGTCCCACTTATTGTTGATGCTTCACAAGAATTTACAGTTTTATATCTTGATGTCTGTACCATCCATAGTACAGCGATGCAAACAATAAACTCACCAGAGTGACGCGTTGTTTTATGGCTTTCTTTGAGCACCATTACAGTTTTGTATCTTGATGTTTGAAGTCTGAAATGTGGCAAACGGTCACAAAGTTCCAGGGGGCCAAACAGTTTCACAAGCCACTGTATGTGGTTTAATGTTTTGTGTTAATAACTAGTTAAAACTCACACATTGCGCTGGACACCGTCCTTATGGGCCGAGTTTCCGTGATTATGTTTATTAAAGACAGGCATTACCAGTTTTATTAACAGCTGTACAGCATCTGTACAGATTATTTTTGTGTGCTTTTACTTGTTTAGCCAATGCTACTTCTAAAGTATAAAGGGAGCACAAAATCATTTGTAACTTCCACTTGGGGACTGGAAAGCAACTATTTACCACCCCATATGATGGCAGATCCACTACAAACACACTAAATATATAATGTATGTAATCAAATTTCAAGATACTTGGCTGACACGAAGTGCTCTCAGCAAATCCTTGACAATTTTCAAGGAGCTTCTTTCCTGTATATCCTTGCATAACTTCCTCCGTTGTTCACACTCGCGGAGTCTTATGACTGGTATTTGGTAAAATCTGAACTTTACCGAACCTCCAGTGTGATTCGAACAAGCGTTAATCCAACAAGAGGAGACCATTTTCACTTTGTAATCTCTGGTTGACTCTTCGCCGCTACCCAGTGAAGACAACACGCCATCTGTAATGGCGCTGGGCTCGAAAATACTCTGGATGTTGTGACGTCATATGGGAACAACCTGCCACTCACCAGAGACTTCACATCCTGCCTGGAGAGCCTCGGGATACACAGCCTTATTGACTTCCCCACCCACATAAAAGGCCACACATTGGACTTGGTCTGCTGCTCTGGCCTCTCTACCTCCAAGCCCACTGCTGATGTTTTTCCTGAATCTGATCATGTCCTCCTCACTTTTAACACCGTACTCTGTCTCTCTACTGTGAAAACCTCCCGTCTCATTTCTTTTCGTAATACCAAAAATATTAACATTGACACCCTCTGCTCCATTATTGACCATTCCCCATCCCCAGAAGCTCTCTCAAGCCCGGATGACCTCACCGCTCACTACAATGCCTGCCTCACAAATATTCTAGATTCTCTTGCCCCCCTGAAAACCAGGAATGCCTCATTCTCCACATCTGCCCCCTGGTTTACACCCGCTCTTAGGTCAATGAAATCAAAGAACCGCCAACTCGAGCGACTCTATAAGAAAACCGGCCTCACCATCCATAAGGACATGTACATTACCCATACTGCTAAATACAAGGACCAAATTGCACAAACCAAATCCAGCTACTACTCCGGCCTCATCCTTTCCAACAAAGGAAATTCAAGAACTCTCTTCTCTGTCATGAACAAAATCCTCCAGCCACCAAATTCTCTCCCCCTCCACCTGTACTCCACAACAACCTGCAACTCCATAATGGAGTACTTCAATCACAAAATCCTTAAGATTCATCACCAACTCCATCAAAACCTGTCTGCTCCCTCCCCATCTGTATTTCCTTCTCCTTGTCACTTCTTCTCCAGTTTTGCTCCACCCACGACTGCTGAATTATCCAACCTCATACTCAAATCCAAGCCCACCACTTGCCAGCTCCATCCCCTCCCTTCATCCCTTGTTAAATCCTGCCTCCCTTCCCTGCTTCCTCTCATATCTGCCAGTATCCACTCCTCACTCTCTTCTGGTATTGTCCCATCACTTTTCAAAACCGCTGCTGTTACCCCTACACTGAAAAAACATGGTGCTGACCCCAACAACTTTGACAACCTCTGCCCCATCTCGAAAATCCTTGAAAAAACTGTTGCTGCTCAACTCCACTCGCACCTGTCCCTCCACTCTCTGAATGAGCCCTTTCAGTCTGGTTTCCGCCCCCGCCACAGCACAGAGACTGCCGTAATCCGTATTGTAAATGATCTCCTCATAGCATCTGACTCCGGTTTAGTTTTCCATCCTCATCCTCCTAGACAGCTCCTTAGTGTCCCCCTACCCCCAGGTCAAGAGTCTGGGTGTCATCCTGGATAGCATGCTTACCTTCCACTCACATATCAACACCATCACCCGCACTGCTTATTTCCACCTCCGCAATATTACCAGACTCCGCCCTTCCCTCACCCCCCGCACCACTGCTATTCTCGTCCACAGTCTTGTCACATCCCGCCTTGACTACTGCAATGCTCTCCTCTTCGGCCTTCCTCAAAAGTCCCTCCATAAAATTCAGCTGGTTCAAAACGCCTCTGCTTGCATCATCACAAAAACATCTTCCCAGCAGCACATCACCCCCGTTCTCCAACAGCTACACTGGCTTCCTGTTCAGCATCGCATCAGCTACAAACTGATCCTATATACATATATGGCCATTCACAACCTGGCTCCTCCTTACCTGTCCGACCTTCTCCAGGTGCACGTCCCCACTCGCTCCCTCAGATCCTCGTCCTCCCTCCGACTGTCAGTGCCCCCTGCCCACCTGAGCACCATGGGAGCCAGAGTCTTCAGTCGCGCTGCTCCCAAGCTTTGGAACAATCTACCTCCGGACCTCCAAAACTGCACACCTCTCTCCACTTTTAAGTCCCGTCTAAAAACACACCTGTTCAGGACTGCCTACAACACATAGCTTCTCCATTTCCTATGTTTTTATGATTTTATGTCTTGTTTTATTTATTATTTCGCTTACAACTTTTTAAATTGTATTTTTTCATTGTCTGTACAGTGTCCTTGGGTGGCCTGAAAGGCGCTTTTAAATAAAATGCATTATTATTATTTTTATTATTATTATTATTATTAACTATGTATTGTCGCCCGATTTTATTATTTCTTTCTATCGCATGCAGGCAGAAGAGTGTAGCGCGGGCCTCTTAGCTGGAAAACATTTAGGACAATAACATTAAGCCTTACCTGGTCCCAGGTCAAATTTGATCACAATCTGAAAAACTAAAAATTGTATTTTACACATTCTTCTAAAGGTACGTAACGGCAGTTCCAAAGGTGGCCATTCAGAGACGACTAGTTTACATTTCTAAAACCTCTGAAACCGTGTATTTCACTTTGGCCAATTTTTCTATATTGTGAAAGAGTTGTACATGTTTGCCTTCCCTTCCAGGAGTCAATCACTCATTGTGCAGACTTGCGCATGGTAATCATTTGTAAAAATTGATCCCGAGTTGCATTAGGCATGTTTATTTTAAGTTCTGATTTGAATACGCATTGTAAGTATGCATACATTTATGTTGGGTATTTCATTGGCTAACCAATGTGTCAATCGTAATTTGAATAGATTTTTTTTTTAATGCCGACGTAGGTCACTCAATACAATCATTTGCTATTGCAGGTTAAGCACCGTGAATCCTAGCTTTTAATAGGTTGAGAGTGGTGTCAATCAAAAGGTCAGATGCTAATGTATCATGACCAGACTTCTTGGAGACGTTATAGGTGAGCTTTGCCGGCTTTATAGTTTTCGGGTACCTTGTTTCAGACTAATTGTGATGTTTCTGTGATTAGTACACGACGCTAGCAGTTTCAAGTGTTAGGTTATTTATTTAGTATTTTTATTTAAATACAAAGCCTGTCTTTTTTTTTTTTAAAGTTTGCCCGTTTGTCACACGACACCCACACAATGTTTGATGCGTCTGAACAAAAGATGTCTTTGCAAAAGCAATATTTTTATACTTGACAGTTATAATTACTTCATCAGATCCTAGTCCCTATCACACTTTGCCAGTCAGGTTCAAATCCAAACCAAAACAGACGTAAATAAATGTAGCCATCAACTGTGCTATTGGCAGGATTTGTTGAGTCGAAACAAATGTCCCCAATAGGCTTTTTCTTCTGTTCAGGGTTTGAGGAAGAGCAGCGACTGCAGCAGACTGAAGAGGAGCATCACGCCTCGCTCAGTGCCACACATGGTGCAGCTGAAGAAGCTGGTGGACTCAGAAGACACGGTCTTTCTCTTACTGCAGCACGCGGAGGGTAAGACGCTCCACAGCCTTTGACTTTGGTCGGACAGATGTTTGATGGAGATGGGTGTGTGTCACAGGTCATTTTTCGGATACTAGTTGGCGTCATGCTTCGTTAGCTATGCCAACACCAGGGCCATCTTATATATCTGTTGTGTTAGGGGTGTGCTTCTAGGGAAAACTCCTGTAATCAGCTAAAGCCTCATCTTTTGTGGACTCCTTATCTTTCATTTACAATTTTTTTCTGGAGGGGGACAATTTGTCCAATTTGAGAACATTTATCAGGCAATTGGGGTTGAAATATAATGTGTTGTTGATCACTCTCCGTTCTTTAAGTGACCCACTTAAAAACTCATACACTCACACTAAAAATATTTTTACCCCCAGAAAAATATTGATGCTTAATTGTTCTTAATTGATATTATATTTGTGGTTTTCAGTGATCGATTATAAAGTTTGTTCTTAAGTCACCTTTTACTAAAAAATAAAACGAAATTTACTCCACCTTTCTCCCTAGAATAGCCAAAATTGAGTATGTATTTTGATGAGGAAAATATTAGAGAGCAGAAAGCCAAATATGAGGAATGAGAGACACCTTATTTGCATTAGTTATTTATAAAATATTGTGAAATAGAAGGTTCTTTTGTTGTCTTTTTGACATGGTTATACAGTAACAACAATATAAAAATATACAATATTGTACATTGTATTATTGTATAGTTGTATAGTTGTTGTAATTGTATATTTGTAATATAATGTAATTTGTATATTTGTATAATTGTATATTGTAATATTATATATTGTACGACAATATAACTATATACAGTAATTTGTGTTAAATTGGTGCTTTTTTGTTTTGATTCTCTTGGGGTTTGTTTTGAAGTGGTTGTAATAGAAATGGAAATATTTATTTTTGTGTACTTCTTAAGTTTGTATTTTAGTATTATTATTCCCGAAGTGTTCAGATATTTAATGATCATCTCATTTCCCGGCAAAAAGTATCTGTATCAGATTGGTGTCAATCGATGTTTCTGTAGCGATCTGGTCCAGGTAAATACTTGGATCAGATCGCTACCAAAATTCCCAATATTGCACATCGCTGCTAGATTATATACAGTGTCCATTATTTATGTGTACACCCCATTTAAGTATGAAGTTATATAAAAAACAATTTGAAACATTTTAAAAAAAATCTAAGGATATTTTTAACCAATGGCTTAAAAGCAAAGTTCATATAAGAATGTATAGTTGACAAAACAATCTGTTCTATCAAATTAATGCATAAAAATGAATGCGCCCTACAACAAAATCAACTTATTAGATGTGATTTCTATAAATGGCAATATGTTTGCAATAAAACACCACTAGTGTGTTGTGTTTGAGAATACCCATTATGAGTGATTATCTATCTACCTGTGTTGCAGCACTGTATCAGTTTTAGCACTACATCTTCGTAAATTTAAAATTTTAGATTTTTTCTAACACATATTTGGGTTTTGGAGTGGCAATCAAAAGCTGCAACTATTTTAATTTGGATGTTTTTCTACCTTGGTTAATTTTTTTCCCCACGTGTGTTTAAAACTTTCATTTTTAATATCTCCTCTGTCAAGATTTCTCCTCGCCAAACACTTTCAGCCGGTTCTTCAATTTAAATAACATTAAAAAAACAAAATTAAAGCCAAAGTCTAAAAGGTTTAACTCACTCCCTTCTATTCAATCAGGGATGTGTTTCCCTTGTTTTTGCTTACAGGTGGAAAGCTGTGGTCCCACATTGGAAAATACCTGCGGACTTCCAATCCGGATGAGAGTTTTGACATCCCTTTCATCCAGAAGAGTCACACAGCAGCAGTTCACTCGCCACAGTGTCCTCCGGTAGATCCTGCTCATCCCAGCACTTTACCAGAAGCTGGTTTGAATACTGGCCTCAAGGCAGTATATGACCTGGTCGCCTCACCATATAAGAGTGGGCCTTTTTCAAGGCTTTGCAAAAAGCCGTCACCCCACTCAGACTCCGGCGCAACCTCTGAGGAAGAGTGCACCAACAGTTATTTAAACCTTTGCAACGAGTACGAGCAGGAAAAAGTGGAACCAGACTCGCTGGAGGACGACGACCAAACGAGGAGCCAAGTGACTGCTGCCACCTCCTCGTTGCTCAGCGACGACAGCCTGTCGCCTGTCAGCTGTCAGGAGCTCAACTTTTTTGAGGACTTGCCTGAGAGAGTGAGGGCAATTGACCATGGAGATACGTCCCGCTTGCTGCCCGGGCCGCCATCTCATGATCAGTCCAAGCACACGCCCATGGAGTTCTTCCGTATAGACAGCAAAGACAGCGCTAGTGAGGTTACCTGCCTGGACTCTGCGGAGCAACCGCAACAGCATACCTTATCCCAAAGTAAGCCATCTGCGTTTTCACCATCTGAGGTGGTTGAGAACCTTCAAGAGATGGCTCCGGGGGTCAAAAGCCACATTGCTCATCTTGGGTTAGATCACAGCGATAAAGACTCTATTGAGTCCCTCCCAGTTATTTCTTTTAAAGAGGCTGCAGTGGAAGATGAAGGTCATCCACCGGACCTCTTGGTCAATCTGCCTGAAACGAGCGGGGCCGTAGACTCTCAAAAGGAAGAACTGGAAACTTCCACGCTGCGTCGGGGCCTTGAGGTCACAACATCCCCTCAGAGGTCGAGCAAGCCGGATGTTTTACAGCTTGCTGGAGAGCCGGAGGGAAAGGAAAAGCAGCTGATTACATCCATTTGCGCAGCCGCAGCAGATTGTGACCCAGCTTTTGCGTCTTCATACATTTTGACCTCCCTCTGGGATGACTACAGCTTGACTTTTGGACAAAAGGGCCAAGATATGACTGGCGATTCTACATGCCAGAAAAATGACGCAGTGGCTGCCTCCCTTTGTGGCAAAGCAATACACAGTGATGTGATGGAACACACTGAATCTCAGGCCTGTGAGAAGTCATCGACCGCTGCGCCCAACCCAGTCGAATTTGACAAAGGAGTGGCGCGACTGTTCGCTGAGCTGGATGAGTTGTCGCTGGCCGCATCTCAGGCTCGCATACCGGAAACGTTTGTCCGATGCTGGGCTGCAGAGCTAGTGACGGCGCTGGATTGTCTGCACCAAGAGGGCATCATCTGTCGAGACCTCAACCCTAACAACATCCTCCTCGATCGCCAAGGTGAGGCATCTACTCTTGGTGCTACTAAACTCTAAAGTTGTAAGACCTCGAGTTTTCGCACACGCTTAACCTTCAACTGCTCTCACAGCTAATTAGTATGATAAATATTGGTTATTTTTTTACAGAAGATAACATTGAGAATTGTTGTACTTGTCATTGTAAACATTATATATACAGTGAGCATTGTTTCGCCTTTTTAAAAAAAATTTTTTTTTTTAAATATATGCTCAGTGAAATGTTTTGGGGAAGTTACCTGTGCAAATGCAAAGGGCTTTACTCATTAAGCATTTTAAACTGCAAAAACTAAATGAAAACAATCTTAAATATTACTTTTCTCTACACATTACTTCTAACGTTTTGCCCAGTGAAATAAGAAAAAAATACTTGAAAATAATGAAAAGTATTTGATAGCAATGACTATATTTGATACTAAATTTTTAGATGCTTTTCCCTCATAAGAAAACCCCCTGAAATAAATAAATATGAGATGAAATTAATGATTAATTAACCATTGCTGTTAATATATTTGATACAATATATTTGAAAGTACAAAGTGGTTTACATTGTTTTTTTAATATCATAGTATAGTTAAAATTAAATACAATTAGTTTCCTGAATAAGCAATTAAATGAAAAAAAAAAAAAAACGCATTGTAACTTGTTTTTCCATTTTTACTTAAATAGTACATTTAATTAAATATACAGTAATAAAAAAAATATGCTTATGATGATTAAAAAAAAACTCCCATCATTTTTATAGATGTTTCTCATTTCTGGATTAAGAAGTTAGAAAAAATAAAAGAAATACTAAAAACAAGTCTACAAATGAGCAAGATTATATACACATTTTTGTAGTAAAAAGTAGGTAGCATGGCAGCAAGTGCTAGGATGTTCCATTGAGGCATCATTTTGAACTAAATTTTTAAATCTCAAGTACCGCTTTAAGTGCTTTCAACAATCCCCAACAGGGTACCAGTACTCCTTTTCGAGAAGCACTTAGCTAGCCGACTAAAAAGCTCAAATATATGCTTTACAATACACAACCATACTGGACTGTCTCAGAAAATTAGAATATTGTGATAAAGTTCTTTATTTTCTGTAATGCAATTAAAAAAACAAAAATGTCATACATTCTGGATTCATTACACATCAACTGAACTATTTCAAGCCTTTTATTATTTCAATATTGCTGATTTTGGCTTACAGCTGAAAAAAACTCAAAAATCCTATCTCAAAATATTAGAATACTTCCTCAGACCAAGTAAAAAAATAATTTTATAACAGCAAAACTAAATCAAACATTTGAAAATGTCCATTGATGCACTCAGTACTTGGTTGGGAATCCTTTTGCACGGATTACTGCATCAATCCGGCGTGGCATGGAGGCAATCAGCCTGTGGCATTGCTGAGGTGTTATTGATGCCCAGGATGCTTCGATAGCGGCCTTCAGCTCATTTGCATTTGTAGGTCTGGTGTCTTTCATCTTCTTCTTAACTATACCCCACAAATTCTCAATGGGGTTCAGGTCAGGGGAATTAGCAGGCCAATCAAGGACAGTGATGCCATGGTCAGTGCACCAGTTACTGGTGGTTTTGGCACTGTGGGCAGGTGCCAGATCATGCTGGAAAATGAAATCCTCATCTCCATAGAGCTTTTCAGCAGATGGAAGCATGTAGTGCTCTAAAATCTCTTGGTACATAGTTGCATTTACTCTGGACTTGATGAAACACAGTGGACCAACACCAGCAGCTGACATGGCTTCCCAAACCATTGCTGACTGTGGGAACTTCACACTGGATTTCAAGCAACTTGGATTTTGCTCCTCTCCAGTCTTTCTCCAGACTCTGGCGCCTTGACTTCCAAATGAAATGCAAAACTTGCTTTCGTCCGAAAAGAGGACTTTGGACCACTCTGCAACTGTCCAGTGCTTCTTCTCCATAGCCCAAGTCAGACGCTTCTTCCGTTGTCTTGAGTTCAGAAGTGGCTTGACCATGGGAATACGGCTATTGTAGCCCATTTCCCGGACACGTCTGTGAACTGTGGCTTTTGATACCTGGACTCCAGCTTCAGCCCACTGTCTTTGAAGCTCCCCCAAATTCTGGAAGCGGCTCTTCTTCACAATTTTGTTAAGGCTGCGGTCATCTCTCTTGGTTGTGCAGCGTTTCCGGCCACATTTTTCCCTTCCAACAGACTTTTTGTGGATATGCTTTGAAACTGCACTCTGTGAACAGCCTGCTCTTTGAGAAATTTCTTTTTGTGTCTTACCCTCCTGATGGAGGGTATCAATGATGGTCCTCTGGACAGCAGTCAGATCAGCAGTCTTCCCCATACTTGTGATTTAGTTTACTGAACCAAGCTGAGTGTTTTTAAGTCTCAGGAAACCTCGCATGGTGTTTCGAGTTAATTAGATGATTCAGGTGATTAGTTGAATAGCCTACTTGTATACTTTTTCATGATATTCTAATATTTTGAGATAGGATTTTTGAGTTTTCTTAAGCTGTAAGCCAAATTCAGCAATATTAAAATAATAAAAGGCTTGAAATAGTTCAGTTGATGTGTAATGAATCCAGAATGTATGACATTTTTGTTTTTTTAATTGCATTACAGAAAATAAAGAACTTTATCACAATATTCTAATTTTCTGAGACAGTCCAGTATTTACCAATGATGTAAGGAACCCATCAACTTTATAAAGAAATATCAAATTATAAAACTATGAACACATTTCATCTTTTATCGTGATTTGTGCAACAGAACCATACAAAGAAAGATTGCTGCTTGCAATAAGAGTTACTTTACATAATCTACACATGTCCAGCTACGGGCTGCCGACACCCCTGTCATCAGTTGTGATTTCCCTCGCAATATAAAGACAAGAATCCTGCATTTTGCTAGGTCACAAATTCCTCCCCATTTTCTTCTGTTGTGGTCCCACAATCATCCCTCTCCACCTCGTTATCAACAAGCGTCTAATTAGCTGAGTGGCTGTTTTAAGCCCCCCCCACCTTCGTGGTAATTATTGTTCGGAAAGGGCCCATCAACGTGGTAGCGCGGCGCATCTTCCTGGCTAGTCCCACCTAATGGCCACGGCTACCAAATGACACCATTAGTTGTAATGATGGCGTTAACGGGTAGCCGCTAAACAGGAGTAATCGCCCACTGGGTGCGCTCGGGGCAGCTCGCAGGAGGGAAAAGGAAAGGGGGGCAAGGAAGTGCTTTGGAGGTAGGCAGAACATTTGAAGTGAGTTTGAGGTGACGCTTGACTTTACGATTCGTTAAAAAAATCATAATGATCCTTACTTTCAGGTCATGTTCAGCTTACTTACTTCTGTAGTTGGAGTGATGTTGAAGAGTCCTTTGACAAAGAGGCCAGCACCAATTTATACTGTGCACCAGGTAAGACTTTTCTCATACCTGTCATTAGGGCTGTCGCAAATATGGCATATTTATCTAATTCTGAATATTCTTTTCAAACGTACCTCTTTTTACTGTGTATTCTACCAGCCTTTGTTTTCAAATCCAAAGAAAAACTTAAAACTAGAAGCAAAACACATACATTTATTTTGCTCTGCTGCTGTATTCGCTTTAAGTGTGTGTTGAAATTAGAGTATTTATTTTCTCATTTGTGCACCTCATTTTTGCACTTTGTTAAATTTGTACTTGAGTACTGAAAAGTTGCCTCAAACCCATTATGAACTGTTACCTCACCTGTGCATTGTCTCTTAAAAGATTTTAGCATCGTCTTATTAATGATTGCAATTCCCCTTATTAAGAGATAATAAACCTTATACACACAACTCAGCACCTTTTTACTCATAGAACGACTGACTATGTAGAATTAAAAACAAATATACATTTTTGTATACAAGTTTATTTTTTTTAAGAAATAAATTCCATAATGATGTTATCTGCTACCAGTGATCAAAGCGATTCGGATTAAAGCCAAAATGGGCAAGGCGACATTTGTATATATCAGGGGGTCCGCAACCTTTTCGGTGTGGAGTGCCTCTTTCAAATTTCCTTTTAAAACAGTGTGCCACACCAAGTTCAATGATTCGCACAACAGTTTTTTTTAATATCCGAAAGAGCTGTAATTTTACACCAGTCCGAATATACAACATGGATAGACATTGAAATAGTATAACTGACCAATTTATCTTCCACTATTCTTTTTCATCAATAAACTAAAAAATTAATGTTAGCAACATGTGGAGAGGCCTGTAGACATCCATGACTTTAACTTTTTACCATAAGAATCAATCTGAATCAACCATTTTCCATCAACAATGAACTACAATCAAAAACAAGTGATATGGACAGCTACCATACTATTCATCAATGAAATCTTATTGCAGAAAATATCAAAATTTGAAATAACAGCAGCAAAACAGAAGGCTACTTGCAAATAAGTGCAACAGAAATAACACCTGATTTGGTCTCAGATATAAATGGTTTTCCGTGCTTTGCTATGTATGCAGTGAGCAATGTGATCACTTGCTTCAGTGGTGGTGTTTTTAGCAGTGACAAAGGTTTTTAGTGTCTGTGTTTGTTTGCCATACCTAGACACAGTGCGTTTTAATGTCTACGCCTTGAATTCATGTTTCGACCCGTCATGACGTTTAACACTTGATGCGCGAGGTGCAACGCTCTCGAGGCATAATGCACAAACAGCACAGTCATTTTTTGCACAAGCCCCCAGTCGTCAGTCAAAGAACTAGATTTTTTCGCTGAAGGAGCTGTTATTATTCATTCATTTATCACACTCTGGTGTTTCTGTGGCTTGGTCAAAACACGGATTTCTCCTCTTCTGCGAGTCGCTGTGCAGACGCACACCGAGAGGAGGAGGAGGGGCGCTACCGTAAAGCCTCTAAACAACATGGCGTGCAACTGAAAATGTCAAAATTTTAGGTAAAAATGTACTTTTAAAAAAAATAATCATTTTTATTTTCCCGTGCGCTTGCATGCCACTGGTTAACCCTTCGCGTGCCACTGCTGTCACGCGTGTCATAGGTTGCCGACCCTTTGTCTATATTAAGGGTTTTTAAAATTGATTTCTAAGAAAAACTTTCCGTACAAAAATTGTTGTATGGCGTACGTACAATTCGAAATGATATGAAATGTGTCAAACCCAGGGAAAACTTAAGTTGACAGGTATGCTTTCTTTTAAAGTGTTTTATTGATTTGTTGAATTATTAGTGACACAATACCTTAAAATCAGAAAATAGACATAAATACATTTTTATTGTACTTGGTACAAATTTCAACCACTGGAGTTAGACATTTTTATGTCCTATCGAAGTGGACAAAAAGGTGTTGCCTATGGGCACCAGGTAGCCCGCTCGTAACACGTGAGTGCCCCTTCGTAAGACCTGAGTAGCCCGTGGACCGGTTTTAAAAATTCCTCATCAGTGATGGGTTATCGCAATTTTCTAGGAAATATGATTTCTAACTGGCATAAAATTTCATTGGCATGATAGCGTCGTTAAATCAGGGGTCTCAAACTCGCGGCCCAGGGGTATGATAGTTTGAAGCCCCCTGAAAGTTAAAGGGACTGTATTTATTATTCGACCAGTACATGTTGTATTCTGTCATATAATGGGAAATGAGTGCTACAAAACGCAAGGAAGAATACAAACTACAGAGACTGACCATAAAGCAGCATTTTTTTTTCCCCCTAAGTTTTTTTTTTTTTTTTTTTTTTTGGGTACCGGTAGCAACAAGATGGTGGATAATTATGTCTTTGTAAGGCTTATGTTATATGAAATAAATTGAAATTTCTCACCCTACAAGTATTTAAAAACAATGCAAATTTATATGATAATTCATGTATTTTTACAAATTATATTAATATTGTTTTTTAATGAATGGCACTTTTACTAAGGAGGTACAAAATAATACTCGCTGTCACTTTAAGTGCAGCCGTAGTGGATTGTGGACTGATATACTATTGATTGATTTATGTAAATATTAATTCTTAATGTTTACTTTTTTATTTTAGATCTTATATGTAGGAAATAATACAAAAAAAACAGTGTTGAGAACAGTATAATATTCTAGTAGGAACTCACCCGGATCCTAACCCCAGTGTGCCTCATGTTAATTGAGCATGAAACCCCTGCTCTAAATACATGATCAATTCGTCCAAAATAATTTCTTAAATTTACCTATGGTTATGTCTGTAAATCACTCAGCACCAGTATGCAAGGCAGATGTTTTAGTAGTTGACTGAGCCTATTTTAACCCTACTTCTAATAAGTACAACCTGGTAATATTATAATCTGGTAACAATATAGTAATATCAATTCAATTTGTTATTTTAGAAATTTGTTTCAAACTGTCTACCCTACTTTCAATCAGGAACAAAAAGTTTATCTCTGCGTCATAAAGGCTAGTTACTTATTGTTTTATCTTTTAGCTTTAACTGCTTTGACTTTGAATGATGATGGTGTTCATTTTTATTAATTTATTTTTATATGAATTTACTTTAGTAATCTTAAAAATCCTGATTAAGAGCTAAAATGACACATGACAGGGTTCCCGCAGATCCTTGAAAAGGTTTGAAAGGCATTACATTTATTATTCTAAAAATAAGTCATAAATCCAATTTTCGAAAAACTTTATTTTAACACAACATTCAGAAAAAAAGATTTTTTTTCAATCATCGTGATAAAAATGCTTCATAAATTTAGCAGAAGAGTTGGAATGACTAGTTATATAAATGTTTTGACAAAGGATCCATGCAAACATCCATTTTATTTATTGTTTTCCATGCCTAAAACTGGAGAGTGTTGTTTTTCAGATGCAAAGTTTTCAACCAGCCCATGTGATTAAAAAAAGAAAACAGAAATTGGTTTAAATATGCCTGTAATTCTTGTGGTATTTTTTTATTTTGTTTGTTTCAACTATGTCATTTGGCCACTTGCTCTTAAATTTGACTTCAAAAGGCATTAAAAAAAATCTGAAGTTTAGAATTTAACCTAACCATGATTACCAGCTCGGTAGTCGAGATGGTAGGGCGCCCGCTTTAAGACTGGTAGGTCGCTGGTTCAAGCCTCGGCCGAGTCATACCTAAGACTTACAACATTGGTACTCATTGCCTCCCTGCTTGGCGCTCAGCATTAAGGGTTGGAATTGGGGGGTTTGGTCACCTAATGACTTAAGTGGCTGCGCCCTGTTTGGCTGCGGCTGCATCGGCTCGCTACAATTTAACTGTACGGGTCAGGTGTATCGACATTTCGTTCTGTGTGCATTGTTACAAAGAATGACAATACAAGCAAATTCTATTCTATTCTATTCTATCATCCCCTTAATGAATGAAAATTGTAGTGGTATTTATTTGGAAGCCCTCTAGAGGATGCTGTTGCGCAACATTGAGGCCAGCTGCAGTGTGTGAGCTCAGTTCTGTCCTCGTTTGTTGCCCCCGGCAGGCTTTTGGCAGTTCTGGCATGTTTTTCAAAGCTGTTCCGAGCAAACTATTTTTTGATAAAGGGCTGTCATTCTTTGTTTAACATTTGTCTTGTCCAAGTATTTGATTTCGGACAATTTGATGTGTTGAAATCCACATTTCTTGCTGAGAAAACAGCATAAAATCATGTTGATGCTCTTAGTTATTTCAAGAAGGTCAAGTGTCATGTTATTGTAATTTTTACTGGCGATTTTTCCAAAAGAGCATATCTTAAGGTGTACTTTTGTATACAGTATATTCTTTTATTTACAGTTGCCAAGATGTCCACAGACTTGTCATCAGACAGAATGTATTACATTTTTAAAATTAATAAAGTAAATCATTTTTACATTCAGAATTTTTTTTTTACATTTTTCAAAAGTGCAAACAAATATTTTTGATTAAAAGAAAATATCTATATAATTAGAAATTTATTTCCACAACAAAGCACAATTTATATACAAAGACTGTGCCAAAAAATAAATGTTTTAAAAAAAACTTTTATTTTCTGTAATGTAATCTAAAAACAAAAATGTCATACATTTTGGATTAATTACAAATCCACTAAAAGGTTGCAGGTTTGATACCCTGCTCCTCTAAATGAAATGTCAAACTGTCCTTGGGCAAGACACTGAATCATTAATGCCCCCGATAAGCAAGTAGGTGTCTTGCATGGCACTATCAGTGGGTGGGAGTGTGTGTGAATGGGTAAGTGTGAAGCACTTGGTATATAGCTTTAAGAGGTCTTCAGAGACTTGAAAAGCGCTATGTAAATGCAGAGCATTTACCATTTTACTATCAAATATTCCAACCCTTTATTTCAATATTGCTGATTATGGCTCACAGCCTACTGGTGAAGTTTTCAACCATATTTTAAGATTTTGAAATAGATTAGATTCGTTTTCATCATAATCAACAATATTAAAACAATAAAAAAATACTTGCATTTTTTTAAATCTATATTTCCTTTTTTCTTTTCTTTGTTTTTGTGTATGTGTTTGTCTTGCTGTCGGTCATCCCCTCGAGGTATATGACCAGGGTAGATAGATAGATAGATAGATAGATAGAATTCAGAAAATAATATTTAAATATACAAATACGACACTCTGCCGAAAAGAGTTGCAAGTAGCAACATTAAATTTTAAGCTACAGGCCGATAACTAAAAATAAAAGGAAAATCATAACACTAAGTCATTTTTTAATATTTTTCGCTATTTTGAAAGATTCGAGATTTAAAAACAGTTTTTTAATCTACAAAAATAATGAAAGTAACAAACAGCGATAAATGACAGTATTTTAGATTTTTTTGGGAAAACAATATTATATTTCTGTATTTAAATAAATTTGTTCTAAAATGTTTTTGTCTGGTGTAACTCTTTTTATATGTGTTCAAATGCATTTGTAAAGTTAAACTTTAAAATTAGACTATTCTTTTACATGTAAAAACATTTGAATGACATCACACCAAAAAAAGCAAAGGAAACTAAGTGATTTTTTTTTTTTGACCAGAAAAAGGTGGGTGGAATAATTCAAATCGCCATATCTTCAAAATAGTTTATCATAAAGCTCTGGCTATGGTATGATTTTAAAGCTGATTTCTTATACTTTCCATTGATACCAAAAACCCAAATTGGATATTTGCCTCACTGTGACTCATTTTGGTAGATCAGGTCACAAATAATACTATTTGTTGTTTTATAATAATTTTAAACAATCTTAGTCTGCAAAGCAATCTTAATCAACTGTAAACCGCTGTATGTAAAAAGATCAACGTCATAAAATAAGCAGGTTGCACACAGCGTCTTGGGGATGAGGCACAGAATTGATGAAATAACCCAAAGACGATAATCTGAATAATCCTGCGCTCTAATACATAAAAAAATCAGAGCTATTGCGGATTATGATTTGTGTCTTGCTTACTTTGTTTATAATATCTTCTTACAGCTAAAGATTTTTTTAATTGGAAAAACATGTACAGGATCATCAAAATATTCATCCGAAATTGCTCTGGCACTTGATCACACTTCATAATAATACGCGTCGCTAGGGGGCGTGTGTTGCCTTAGCATTCACAAAAAAAGCTCTTTCCCAATCGGATCTTTTGGTGCCTTTTTAGTGCCATTTTCTAAACTTTTGTCCAACATGAATGCAACACATGCCTGCTATGATGTACTGTATGTGGTTGTTGCAAACACTAAAAGGAGTGTTTTTTTCCTCACCCTTATGTGTTGCTGTTTATCCAGACAGGGTCAGCTCAGTGGCTTCATTCCTGATGACAGATTTATGACTGTTTGCCAGAGAGCTAGCAGGGGGTCTGCTAGCTCTCTGTTTGTGTGTGAGAGTGTGTGAAAGAAGGAGAGAAACATGTTTTGAAAGCTCACAAATTCACACCCACACACGCAGGGAGTGCCTCGGAAAAAATCCGGTGGCTGTGCATTTATCTCGTTTATTCTGCGCTTGCGCTTATTTACTTTTTTCACCATTTTCTCATCTGTGGAACACATATGATTCTCGAATGTTTTGCTTTGTATTTAAGAATCAAAATGAAACATAAAAAATCATATCAATGTTTGGAAAATACAGGATATTCATTTGTTTAAGCAATTAAAGTAGGGGCAAAAAAATTGTGGTTATAGATGACGCATAAAGTGTTCAATCAGGCTGACTTTTTATGTATAACATTTGTACCTACAGCATTGGATACATAAAACAAAATCATGAAAATCAGCCCAAGAAAGTAAATTAAGTAATCAAATAAAACAAAATTTAATTTTTGTTTTGTTTTCAACAATGTGGAGTCGGTAATACTAATCCTTACAAAAATGTAAAGGCAATGTATTTAAGTGAAGATACAAAATAAGGGTTTCCTAATTTGATATTGGTGCTAATACATCAGCTTAAAATATCCTATAAAATCCTTATTTTTAATCCTGTATTGTTTTCCTTATTACTGTAAATAAAGTACTCCTCCTAAAAATATTTTAAAGATTTAAAATAACTTTATTTTATTTTAAATCACATAGAAATGAGGGGTTTCTCAATTTGATGTATGTCCTGCATCAGCTAAAAAAAAAAACCTTTATCCAATTATTTAAGACTACGATAATTGTAAAATCTCCAATATGATCCTTATTTTTATCCCTTCTTTTTTCAACAGAAAACAAAATATTTAATTGTGTACCATTTATTTATATAAAGATTTTTTTTTTAACTTTTAAATATATATATTTTTCAAATTTTTAGTATTATTTTTTAATCAATAACAATTAAAGCAGGTTAAATCGTGAAGTTGAATAATAGTTAATACAAAAACCTAAATTGAGCAACATTGTTATGCTTTAAATCATTTTTAGTACATAATCAGCATAATACTTGATCTGTTGATGGATCCTTTCTTGCACTTTCTACAATAAAACTAGTATATTTATAAATATGTATTCATTAACTATTAATTTACTTTAAATATCTACTCAGATCCACACTATTTTGAGTGTAAACTACTTGGTAGAATAAAATTGCATTAAATCAATGCATCATTGAAAAAATATTATTTTTCTGTGTACCTGCTTTCTTGGAAAAAGGAAGATTGGATTTTCGCCCTGACTTTTGATTTTTAGTCAAACACACGGCCGTCGTTTGGCTATGACCTGTGGCCTGTGAACGCACCCACCCTCGTGCTTTTTTTTCTCCTTCCCCGTGCCTCGCTCTGACAGAGCAGTAAGTGTAGCCAGCTTGGCTGCACTCCCCCTGCAGCACCTCAGACATTAATCCATTGTGATGACATCGACCTTGCTCTGAGACGTTCGCCGTGGCCCCTCCAGCCAGCAGCCACGCAGGTATCACTAGTCCGTTCAATGACGATCTTCTCTCCTTGGCTGTCAAAACAGTAGTCCTGGGGAGGCCTGAAGACTGGTTGCTCAGTTCACTGTGAATGTGTGTTTGTGTATGTGTGTGATTACACACCAGTATCATAACCTTGGCTGCAAGAGAGCCACACGCTTAGCTCCCCCGGCAGCCTCCGGGAGACGAGGGGTCTTTGTCTTTTGTGTTCCCCCAGATGAGGAGACCGATCTGCGGGCACATGCAGGGTCACAGGCCCCCCCTGGGTGTGCACCCCCACCACCAAGGCTTTCTGTTGCAAAGCCAAGTTATGCTACAGCAGAAGCCATCTGGTGCCAAGCGAGTTCATAGTGCAGGGGTCAACAAACCTTTTTGGAGCTAAGAAATACTTTTCTGTTGTTATTGATTAGTACTAAAAGTCCACCAGTTCAATATGAATTTTTTAAAATAACGAATTATCATGTTATTACTATATCAACATTTTGGTTATAACAAGGTTGTTATATTTAGAAGTAATATTAAAAGTGGTTCAGTCAACAACTAAAATATCTCTCTTGTATAAGGGCACTGAGTGATTCACATATACAGTATATATAATATATACCGTATTTTCACGACTATAAGGCGCACTGGGTTGTAAGACGCACCCCCCAAAAAGAGTTATTTGTCATATATTTTCCATACATAAGGAGCACCGGACTATAAGGCGCTAGAGTGGGAATGTCAACAAAACAGTCAGATAGTTCAGTCAAACTTATTAACCCCTTAACATTCCGACAGCTTGCAAAGAAGCAAATACGTGTCTCAGACACGTACGGACACGGTGTCTGTACGATGTCCCCAAACACTCAAATGTGTTAACAATGTGTTAATAATAGTAATACGCAACCATGGTCCTCTTACATCCGTGAGTGTTGTAAATCCAACCGTGTAAAATATTTAAACACTCCAACACACGCAATAATGCCGACAAATAAAAGAAAAAATCCGCCAAGAAGAATCTGCATCGATAGATGTTGCTTGATGCTAGCTGTCTGTTTAGCCCCATAATTCATTTTTACAAATACAGACCAGCTCGGTGGCCTTGGGGGTAGGGCCCCCCCCCTGAGACTGGGAGGTTTGCTGGTTCAAGCCTCGGCCGGGTCATAACTAAGACTTACAGCATTGGTACCCATTGCCTCCCTGCTTGGCGCTCGCCATTAGGGGTTGGAATTGGGGGGTTTGGTCACCAAATGACTGCCAACGAGATGTTGCGATACATCAGGTGGGTTGAGCGAAGGGGCAGGTTTGCGTCTTACATGGCTGCAATACAAGGCCGCTATTGGGAAATGTGGAGCACATTGTACAGCGCTTTGGGAAGTCATTGACTTGAAAAGCGCTATATAAATGCAGATCATTTCATTTCATTATATTTATTCCAGCATACACCGCGGACTTCTTCGCCTTCGGGAGAAAATCTAGTCGGCAGCTCCTTGCCTTAGTTGCGAGACCTTGCGACTCAATATCGATCCATATATAAGGCGCACTGTATTTTAAAGCAAATGGTAAGCTTTTGAAAAAAATAAAGGCTTTTAGGTGCGCTTTATAGTCGTGTAAATATGGTATACAGTAATCCCTCGGTTATCGCGGTTAATGGGGACCAAAACCACCCGCGAAAAGTGGAAATCTGCGAAGTAGCGACGCCCCTTCAAAAATGCTTAAAAAAAATATTTTATTTTTTTCATTTTTTTAAAAAATTATTTTATTTTATTATTATTATTTTTTAGACCCGCGAAGCTCTGATCATGGAACCGCGAAGTAGCGAGGTCCCACTGTATATGAATATATATATATATATATATATATATATATATTGTATGTTTTTATTTTTATTTTTTAAGAATTGCTGTTTTTTCCAATCTAAAGTATGTCACAAAAGTGAGTACACCCCTCACGTTTCTGTAGGGATTTCATTATAATGTTTATTAGAACATCACTCAAGAAACACCACTTTGACATAGTGAAAAGAAGTCTGTCAACAGAGGCCATGGTTTACTGGAAATATATTCTCTCGTCTGATGTGACCAAAATCTTTAGGGCAACTTCAAGCAGAAAGTGGAGAAGCACACGATCTTGAAAATTCGCCAGCTCTGTCACGTTGTCATGGAGGAGTGAAAGAACATTCCAGTGGCAATTTGTGAGGCTCGGGCGAAATCTATGGCCAGGAGGATTAAGGTGGTCGTGCGAGATCATATTGGCCACACAAACTACTGAACTTTTACTTTAGGGTGTACTCACTTTTGTTACCAGGGGTTTAGCTACTAATGGCTATATTGTGAGTTTTTTGAGGGGAAGAAATACATTTACACTGCTATATAAGCGCTACACAGACTACCTTTCAATGTGTCAAAGCAGTGTTTCTTCAGTTCAGTTTTGTCCAATTAAACATAATGATGAAATGTGAGGGGTATACTCACTTTTGTGACATACTGTATCATTTCACTTGTCAGTTAAAAATTGAATGTCCTAGAAAATCGCAATGCTATTTTAAGATTTATTAGAACTATTTCAAGATCCAGTCCACAGTCTACTCAGGTGTTTAATGGGGCTAACATGGCCCTCACTTTTGAGTACCTACTCAATAGTGAGGGCCAAGTTAGCAGTACTTTTCCAGTACTTTGTAAGGTTTTTTGTTCTATATTCTTTATCAATTATCCATTATCCGTTACCGGTCAAACCATAATACGCTACAAAGCCAAGGGGCCGAGACACTTGCTTTTAGCCAAGAGGCTGAGTCAAGGTCCCAGCCACAGAGCCAAGCAGCGATCATTGCGAATGCACCGTTCCCGGAGGTACTGCAATACCGGGCCGATGCGTGGAGAGGACAGAGGTAAACAGTCCAAAAACAACAGCCGGCAAGTTGAACGTAAAATTATACCGGTAGTTAAGATATGACGCAGACCTGCAGAATCCGGGTCCCGTTGAAAATAATCCAAGGAAAAAAAAAGTATATTTCCGAAGGTAAGGGTGGGAAAATATATATCCACTATTGTCCGCTGCGTCCACAAACACGTCTCACTTTTACTCCACTTCCCATTAGCCCCCGTTGTATTCGCCCCTTCTTTTTGATTCGCCCGTGGAAAACATATCAGAATAAGTCTCTAAAATAAATACATTACAAAAATATACAGTTGCAAATACATATTATACATGGTTACACATATTTACAAAGAAAGACGGTACACCGAGAGAGTTTTCAAAACATTTATAATAATATTATAAATTTCATCCCAAACCGTGTCTGTGAAGGGTAGCAAAACGCTACTAGAAAACACGCTGGCAACACAAGGAAACGGGTCTGTAAAAAAAAAAATACAGTACTTGTAAAAATCATGGTATACCGTGCTCATCTTCCTCCTCATAACTGACGTCATTGAAGCCGTCTTCCCCAGTATGGGAAAGAGACTTTGTCATATAGACGTCATCCTACGCTCCTTTATTCAAATACACGCCAGCTACACACTCGCACATATTCCACCGGTCCAAATCTTACCTTTTGTACTCGAGCGCCACTGGCGGCTGTTAGAAAAAATACATAAAATGGCCGCATCACTGAATAAGCCGCAGGGTTGAACATTTGGGAAAAAAGTAGCGGCTTATAGTCCGGAATTTTAAAAAAAATTAAAAAAAATAAAAATCATCATTTCTAACCTCGATGACTCAACTGCATCGGCTCGCTACAACGGGTCAGGTGTATCGACATTTCGTTCTGTGTACATTGTTACAAAGAATGACAATACAAAGGAAATTATTATTATTATTATTATTATTATACTTTATATTTACCGTATTTTCCGCACTATAAGGCGCACCTAAAAGTCTTAATTTTTTTCAAAAGCTGACCATGCGCCTTATAATACAGTGCGCCTTATTTATGGAACAAAATTATTTCGCAGTCTTGCAACTAACTTGCAGCCGCCGACTAGATTTCCCCCCGAACGCCAAGTAGTCCGCGGTGTATGCTGGGATTTATTTACCGGCGTTTCATTGGCTAACCAATGTGTCAATCATCATTTGAATCGATCACTATTGGCTAAAGTTATTCGGAGCCTCGGATAGGCTAGAGGGCCGAAACAAACCCTGCAATGGCCGAAAAAGATGTGACAATCATCAGTTAAATCGATCGCTATTGGCTGAAGTTATTCGGAGCCTCGGATTGGCTAGATGGCCAAAACAAACCCTGCAGTTGGCCGAGTTTAGCAATGGCGTAGCAAGCTTAGCAAGCTTGATAAGTACGCCATGAAGAAACATGTTTCATTAGTCTGTATTTGTACATATTTTACTCTCCTGGATTTACTTCACTCACGGTTGTAAGAAGACCATAATTGCGTATCATTATTGAACGTGAGAACTTAGGTAAGTTATGTGGCTTTATATTTTCCCGGTATCTTGTTTTAGAACGATCTTGATGTTGTTGTGATGAGTTGAGTGAATTAAACTCAATTCCAAGTGTTTATTGTCATATGCACAGTAAAGTTGCGAGCGAAAAAGAAAATAAAAACTAAGAAATGTTTGGCATTTCTTGAATCCCAAGACTTTTACCTTCCGAATGATATTTGAAATGACGCATTTAAGTGACATTGTACGGACACCGCATCCGCACGTGTCTATGACACGTATTTGCTTCTTTGCAAGCTTTGGGAATGTTAAGGGGCTAATCAGTTGGACTGAATCATCTGACTGTTTTGTCCACGTTCCCATTGTAGCGCCTCATAATCCGGTGCGCCTTATCTATGGAATATATAGGACTAAAAACTATTTTTTTGGGGTGCGCCCTATAACCCGGTGCGCCCTATAGTGCGGAAAACACGGTACTTTGCAAGTCATTTAATAAAAATAAGTGATTTGTAATGGAAAACAGGCTATTGTCTTTTGAACAGTAGTATATCCGTAAGAATAATGGGTGTGAAATGCCAATTTTTTTTAACAACTTTGTTGCGAAAAACCTAGGTTATGCTGTTTTCTTTCTTTTCTTTTTCTTAACTAAATGCATCATGGGAATTGTTAACAAAAATAAGAATTACATTTTAAATGACAGGGAGTTCCTTCTTTTAAAACATCACTTAATATTAAATCTCTTCCTTCACCTTAAGCACTAGATAGTTGCAGTTTTTTTTGTGGATAAATTGTATTATTATTTAATATACATAGATATTATAATTTTATCTTTTTCCCTTACAAAAATGATCCGAGTAAATCATTAAAATGCCCAAGTGAAAGCCCGACATCTTAGAGGCAGATGAAACAGAAAATGGCATCAGTAATTATTGAAGAGTTTGAATTCAACTTGAAGTGAGACGCCTCAAATTGCAGCGGGAGGCTACAAGGAGGAGAACAAAGGTGCATAGCGTTATTTGTTCTCTCCGCGTGTCCGCTGTTGGAAGGTCGGGTCATGCAGATGGTGCGAAGTTGCGGCGCAGACGCTTTCCTCAATTTAACTGCTTTTTTATTATGCAAATGAGGCTTTTACGAGACGCACTCCATGCGTGTCAGTCGGACGAATCATTGGAGACGTCGAGTGCTTTGGAAACCAGAGGAGCGATTTTCGATTCTTCTTTTTGGGCTGACAATGTGCCTGTTTTCTCCTTTTTTTCCAGAGGTGGGGGGCGTCGGCGAAGAGACGGCGGCCTGTGATTGGTGGAGTTTGGGCGCCATCTTGTTTGAGCTGTTCACGAGCACGGTGAGTCCAAAAAGTGCGGCGAAGGTGTTGTGGGATGTTCGCCGGTCGATTGGCATTCAGGCTTGATGTTTTTGCCAGATCGTGTATGTTTTTGTGCACGTTTTTGTTTGTGTGAGCGAGGAACGTCTTGGCGGTCGCTTCTCACGGTGGTTCTACGGGAGTGCCAGGGGTGTCCATGTGACTCTTTCCCCTAGCTTCAGATCCATCTGCCGGGCCGACAGGGTCAGCCCTCTGTGGGCTCCGGTCCTGGCTCGTTTCGAACCTTGTGGCGCCGTTAAAGGTGAAGAGCGGGGCATATCTCCAAATTAACTATAGGTCGGACGCTCGGAGGAGGGTCCTGGTGTGGCGTTGGTTCAGTTTTTGGGGGTACCTGCAATGAGAAGGGCCATTTTGTTTTGTAAAGTACAAGAATTGTCCCAAAGAGGATATGGACTCAAAGATTAATGGACAAGTAATCATCTAATTACTGTATTTTCCTGACTATACGGCAGAGGTGGGAAACTATTTGGAGTCTGTGGCTACATTGGGTTAAAAAAAAAAAAAGGGCCCAAGGACCGGTCCTGGAGACCTATCACATTTTAAATTTAGGAATAAATGTACATGCAGATTGATTTGTTTCATCAAACTGGTTTTGAAACGATCACAATTATAAACAATATATTGTATTAGATCTCTGTTTTCAAGCACTTAATTTGCTATTTAATGTAGTTTTAGAGTTTTACTTTAGTTGTATTTTTTTTAGATATTTGTTGTATTTCTGCTGTCGGATTTCTGTCGTACAGAAGTCACATTTTTGTAGTATCACTGTAGTTTTTAAAAAAATATATTTTTGTTGTATTTCCATTTTAGAATTCTTAGCGTATTTCTCGTATTTTTGTAGTATCACTGTAGTAGTATTTTTGTATTATAGTATCACTGTAGTGGTAGCCTTGTACTATGTCTGTAGAAGCAGTTTTGTAGTATATCCCCACTAATATTTTTGTAGTATTTTAGTATTTTTGTAACATTACTGAAGTGGTATTTTTGTAATATTTCTATAGTAGTATTATTGGCGTTATAGTATTCCTGTTCTATTTTTGTCCCATGGTATTACTGTAGTGGTATTTTTTTAGTATACCTGTCAAAGCTTTTTTAAAGTATTTCCATAGAAATGTTTTTGTAATATTTCTGTAGTATTTTTGTAGTATTTCTATAGTAGAAGTATTTCTTTGGCATATTTGAAATTTTACCGTAGTTGTATTTTTTTAGTGTGTCTGTTATATTTATGTAATAGTATTTTTTTGTCCTAGCAATACTTTAGTAGTATTTTTTTATTTCTATAGAAAATAATATAGTAGGTTCTTGGTATTAAGCACGAAATTGGATATTTAGTTTAGTAGTAATTTGTAGTATTGTTGTAGTAGATGTTGTATTATTTTCACTGTCAACACAAAAAGAGACTATGGGGACAAAGTTAGCACAACTTTCATTATTCGTAGTACTTCTTTTACAATGATATCGATTTTGGACATTTTCGTACGGCGGGCAGGATGAAAAAGCCTGACGGCCCGCATGTGGCCCGCAGGCCAAAGTATGCTTACGTCTGCTATAAGGCAAATTTTGTTTTTCCGGTGTACCTTATAGTTTAGGAAATATCTTTCAATGATCTTAGTGAAAGTACGTTGAAATTCTTGGAAATTCCCAAAGTGATGCAGAGTGCTTTTGCATTTGCAGTTTTTGTATTCTATTCTAAATAAAAATTCCAACCCACCCCTTGATAAGGTGCACTGGATTGTAAGGCACACCTTATGGCAAATGTGTGTGTTTTTAGGTGGGTCTTACAGTCTGCAAAACACGGTATTTTTATTTTTTAATTTTTTTCATATTCAGAAAATTGACTCCTGCACACTAAATGTTGTAAAAAAAAAAGTTGACAGAATACTTGATTTTGTGAATAATCATCAGTTGTAGCCCTATTACAAACACGTACTCTTTTGGCGGGCCAAGTGCTCGCTGGGGAAAAAAACAAATGGCACTTTTATACACATACTTGAGTGTAATGATAAAAACAAACATAAAGAATGGTGGTGGTAATGACAATAAAACAAAAGAGCAACTGTAGGATATCAATTAAAATAAACATATATTAAAATGGTGATGATAATAACAATGTAAATCAAAGTACAATAGTAATAATAATGTAGCAATAATAAAACAACATAAATTATAATGGTAATAATCAATATGATAATGAAAATCAAAATAAAAAAGTAATTGTGAAATTAAAGAATTATAATGGTAATAGTAATATAACACAAAATGGTGTTAATTATATACCAATAAAAAACATACATGGTAATAGTAAAAATTATAATTATTAAGATACTAAAAATCTAAGTAAAATAGTTATTATATATTAATAATAATACAAATATATATGATAGTATAGATATCATGAATATGATCGAAATAATATCATAATAATAATAATAGCAATCAAAGTAACAAAAAAAAGATATAAAAACCAATACAAAATAAATAAGATAAAAGTAATGATAAGTAACAATAGTATTAGAAATATGCGCAACTGTTGAATGCAATTTGACTTGTATTCACATTCAATTTTACACATGAGATATGGAACGGATTCAAATAATGAATAATATGAATTTAAAACCGACATGGAAAAAACATCTTTATTATGTGGATTTTTATCAACAGAAAATACAGTCATTATAGAATAGAGGAAATTTTTAAATAATAATCACATTAAAAAAGGTATATTTGTGTGCTTGATAAATTACAGTTAGAAACGAAAATCCAACTGGCCCTGATATCATTTTTCTTTTGCAAATGCGATCCTGACACCTCTACAGACACTGACGTGCACAAACAGTGCACGTGCAAACAGGGCCCTACAATTTTTCATTGTCTATTAAATTTAAATGGAGTGTAACTGTTTGCTAGCGGGCATATTTTCTTATCAGCCATCCACCGTGCCCATCAGTGTCCCAAACACGAGGCGGGGGTGTTAGGTCGTTTTTATTGTGTTTAACGATACGCACACTTACCTAGGGGCCAGAGAAAAAAACAACTCAAGTCCGTGGCACAGATGTCTCCTTTGATGATTACGTCTGGCAAAGAGACGCACACGGACACGAGCGCAACTAGCATCTCTTGATCCTTGCGGGATAAGATCTTGCCCTGAGGCAGGAACCCGGCCAGAAAGTCCTGCAGCAGAAAGGGAGGAGTGAGGCATCAGATCCAGCTGGGGATGGGTGAGAACATCGAGTTGGGGGACAATTCCCTGTAAACACAAGGCAGAAAATGCTTCGATTTTAATGTCGTCTTTCTAAGAATTGAAAAGTGCTTGAATTCTGGGTGGAGTGCATGTAAATGCTTGAAATAGTTGCCATGTTTTCCATCTAGGGTAGCAACAACAAATCTATAACATTGATTATTAAAAGTGTTGGCAACTGATTAAATCATCGACTCATTGTATCTTGTGATTTAAAAGCCACTAAATATGTTGGTTCAGCATAGGGCACCCAGACTGTTTTTATAAAAAGTTATCTTGTTGGAACCTTTAACCAGTTGGTTCGTTTGGGCACCGTTCCCTGTGGTGTGTCATGGACAAGTACAGCCTGGTGGCGCCCATCCCTCTCCAGGCCAACATGTGTCTCCAAACGTAGACCGTTCGCGTGTTAGGCGGGTGTGCTAACCATTGCACAGCAGAAACATGAAAATTATCTCTCATTATTTAAATCTCTTTTTTCATAGAACATTTTATCAGCATGAAAGTTTTGACTTTGTAGTGTTCGACTAATTCTTCATAAAACAAATTTTCAAGGGAACAGAAAGTGTTGCAGCAGTACAGAGAAAAAAAATCAGACAATATTAGTAAAGTAAAAAGAATAATAAAATTAATGACATGCTTAATGACTACACAAGGGGCAGATTTTTAAGTACATTATACAGTGCATCCGGAAAGTATTCATAGCGCTTCACTTTTTCCACATTTTGTTATGTTACAGCCTCATTCCAAATTGTATTAATTTAATCTCGTATCTCAAAATTCTACACAAAATACTCCATTATGACAATGTGAAAAAGTTTTTCTTTTACTTTTTTGGACTTTATTAAAAATAGAAAACCAAGAAATCACATTTACATAAGTATTCACAGCCTTTGCCATGAAGCTCAAAATTGAGCTCAGGTGCATCTTTTTTCCACTGATCATCCTTGAGATCTTTCTACAGCTTAATTGGAGTCCACCTGCAGTAAATTCAGTTGATTGGACATGATTTGGAAAGGCACACACCTGTCTATATAAGGTCCCACAGTTGAGTGTGCATGTCAGAGCACAAACACCAAGCATGAAGTCAAAAGAACTGTCTGTAGACCTGCGAGACAGGATTGTCTTGAGGCACAAATCTGGAGAAGGATACAGAAAAATTTCTGCTGCTTTGAAGGTCCCAATGAGCACAGTGGCCTCCATTATTCGTAAATGGAAGACATTTGGAACCACCAGGACTCCTCCTAGAGCTGGCCGGCCTTCTAAACTGAGCGATCGGGGAAGGAGGGCCTTAGTCAGGGAGGTGACCAAGAACCCGATGGTCACTCTGTCAGAGCTCCAGTGTTCCTCTGTGGAGAGAGGAGAGCCTTCCAGAAGGACAACCATCTCTGCAGCAATCCACCAATCAGGCCTGTATGGTAGAGTGGCCAGACGTAAGCCAATCCTTAGTAAAAGGAACATGGAAGCCCGTCTGGAATTTGCCAAAAAGCGCCTGAGTGACTCTCAGACCATGAGAAACAAAATTCTCTGGTCTGATGAGACAAAGATTGAACTCTTTGGTGTGAATGCCAGGCGCCATGTTTGGAGGAAACCAGGCACCGCTCATCAGCAGGCTAATACCATCCTTACAGTGAAGCATGGTGGTGGCAGCATCATGCTGTGGGGATGTTTTTCAGCAGCAGGAACTGGCAGACTAGTCAGGATAGAAGGAAAAATGAATGCAGCAATATATAGAGATATCATGGATGAAAACCTGCTCCAGAGCGCTCTTGACCTCAGGCTGGGGCGAAGGTTCATTTTTCAGCAGGACAACGATCCAAAGCACACAGCCAAGATCTCAAAAGATTGGCTTCAGAACCACTCCATGAATGTCCTGGAGTGGCCCTGCCAGAGTCCAGACTTGAATCCGATCAAACATCTCTGGAGAGATCTGAAAATGGCTGTGCACAAACGTCTCCCATCCAACCTGATTGAGCTTGAGACTTATTGCATAGAAGAATGGGCAAAACTGCCTAAAGATAGGTGTGCTAAACTTGTGGGATCATATTCAAAAAGACTTGAGGCTGTATTTGCGGCCAAAGGTGGATCAACAAAGTATTAAGCAAAGGCTGTGAATACTTATGTAAATGTGATTTCTCAGTTTTCTATTTTTAATTAATTCAAAAAAAGTAAAAAAAAAAACTTTTTCACATTGTCATAATGGAGTATTTTGTGTAGAATTTTGAGATAAGAGATTAAATTAATACAATTTGGAATGAGGCTGTAACGTAACAAAATGTGGAAAAAGTGAAGCGCTGTGAATACTTTCCGGATGCACTGTATATCATTTTCATATTATTAATGTTTAGATTAACCCAGAAAAACATATTTGTTGACAAAATTTGTAAAAGTGGGTTTACAATTTTGATATTTTTTGTGGGTAAAGAAATTGTTACACATAAAATAAAAGGTATGACTCTTTCTTTTTTTGTATCACAAGTCCAAATATAATATGATATTTGGATAAATCGGTAGATAAAGAGTCACTTCCATAATTGCAAGTGTATAGCATATATTCGTATAAATTTTTGTTTATTGTCACGTTAATTGACAAACACTTGGATGTTTTTCATTGTTGCATATTATCAAATATTCTGTTTTGTGAACTATTGCTCTATCAGTCCAAAACTTCAATATGTGAATAAAGGTGAGGAAGTTGAAAAAAAAAAATATATATATATGTATTTATATATATATATAAGAAATCCGATTCATTGTTATATTGAAAAAAATCGCCTGATTCATTGATCATGAAAATAATAGTTGCAGCCCTAGCAAATTGTAATAGGAAGAACAGGTCAGGAAGAAAACGGGGTTCGTGTGGGCGCTTGAAATCCTTAAATAAAGACAAATAAATCGAGTTTGCTAAAAAAGGACGCTGACACGCTTGCCTTCGCTTTGCTGTTGCGTTTCCACTTCTCTAATGATTCACAGCAGCTGGCATTTGTTTGCATGTCCCTCCCATGCAAAGCGTCTTGCCCAAGAAGAGATTAAGACGCCGGGTAATGGAGAAATCGGAAAATCGTCTTTGAAAGTGCTTAAAAGGTACTTGAATTTGGCCATGAAAAAGAGGACTGAACTCTGGTTTTAATGTCATTTTTACACAATACCTAAATAGGGAAAGATTTGCAACAAAGATGAATATTTTCACAATTCACGAAGATCTAAAAACCATATGTCTTGATAAATGCACACGCAAGGTTAAACTTTGATTATGTAAATCACAGATATGTTTGTGGTTCTGCAAAATACACACCGGATTTCTTTGTTTAATGCTACTGGAGAATTGGGAAATAGGCTTTGAAAGTCCCGAAGAAGTGCTTGAATTTGTCCATGAAATAGATGTACGAACCCTGACAAGGATACACGCTCATCACTTCCGTTTAGCGTGTTTGTTGGGTTCGGTCGAAGATGCACCACTCCACCGTGTGATTACGGGCCATTATTGTCAATTATTTTAACAATAAGGCTTTTGGACAGCACTTACAGGTCCTGTACTCCATTTCATGCACTTATTATCTTTTTTTGTTTGTTTAGATTTTTTGGGTGAGTGCAGTTTTTTTCTTTTGAAATGAACCATTCCAGTCAAGTTTTTTATGATAGTCTGTTTTTGCTCCTGTGTTTTCCAAGGGAGCATGATCATTGTTGTTTCAGGTGCCCCATGTTCTTCCCCCCACATTGCCGGTCCTGTTTCATCACTTTTCTGTTGTTCTTTTTCCATTGATGCTTATTTCTCCTTGCAGTCGCTGCTCCAGTGCCATCCGGCGGGAATAGGACGCCACACGGCACTCAACGTCCCGGAGTCGGTGTCAGAGGAAGCCAAGTCGCTGTTGGAACAGGTGGCGATAAAACACTATTTTTGTTTTACAGCATCTTTATTTTTTGTTTTTTTCGTTATGTAAGACATTCCAAACCAATGTAGGCACAAATACTTGTCAATTCAGAAACCATTAATTTATCAACAAATACCTAGCATAATCCAGGGTTTGTAAATTACAAAACAATTTTAGCATTTTACACACTGAACAGATTTAAAGTCGAAAAACAACACAAAATCCCTGAAAATGCTAAACAAAATCTAAATTACAAATATTTAAAAAAATATTAACAATGGTAAGATGCAACCATTAACTAATTACAATTCTATTTAAACCAATTTTGACGCAGATTCTCTGAAAAACACACATTAAAACAAAAAAAAAACTAAAAGCAAAAGATCAGTCGATTGAAAGATTGAATGCAATCTGGTTTGGAGCAATCAATATAATTAAAATGAGTCCAAATTTGGCCCATTTTCTGTTTTATGCATACAGTAATTTCTTTATTTTTTTGTCTTTTCGTATTGAACTAAGTTACTACCCAAAACCTATAGAGGCATTTGCACGTTTGTTAACAAGTGTGACATATTGAATCTGCATGTGCATTGTTGAAGCAGAATGGCAGAATTCATGTCAGTTCATAGAAGCCCATCGATACAAAAAGATCGTAATCATAGACAGGAACAGCTCAAAATCAACAAAGTATGTGCTAGCAGCAAGATAGCGACTTTATTTTAGTTATCAAAATCAACCAAAAAACGTTCTTTGATTGGCGCTGGATTTCTTCCTTTAAAGGCACTGGGAAAAATGAAGGTGCTTGTAAAGTGCTTGAAGTTGGCCATGAAAAAGGTGTACGAACCCTGTTGTAAATGTTTTGTATTGTTGCCATGTTTCTCAGCAGTCTAACCAGATATACTAGGTATCAAATAAAGAACAATTAAACATGTTTGCTTATAAATGAAAGATGAAAAAATAAGCGTTTATTCAAGCGCGTCTAAAATATGCACCTACTTGCACACGCATCATGAATGAGCTGACTGGGGCAGCACTGATGACGCAAACCAGGAGATGGCTGCAAAGTTCCATACAGCTCTTATAAACTTAAGAAGAATTTATTTGGGTTGCACCAACCGTAAAATCATTGTTAGTGTTTGTGAAATCAATAATAAGGATAATGACGATCAATAATTTATATTACTATTGATTCTTTGAATGGCCAAATGTGTCCATGAAATAAGTGTATTTTTTGCATTGAATTATAGTCAAATATCTTTCTGGTCACATTTATTTTGAGAAAACTTGTCATATTCAGCAGACCAAAAGTGACACTTTTAGATTAATCGACAAATAGCTAATATAATTTTCTCAGCAATTAATATTCAGATTTTTAATCTGACATGACATCACTACTAATTTTTTTATTGAATTATTTAAAAAAATTGTTAAGATTAGAAAAACACCTTATTGATGAAAAGTTTTTGCCAAGAGCTTTTTGCTCTTACTTTGAAAAATAAGGAATACAGTTTTTAAATATTTTCTAATAAATTGTGGGCCAAACATGTGTCCAAATGATATTTTGTTTTTTACTATTTTAAATTGGAAAAAAATATGTATTGTACAATACACAGAATTAAACAAAAGTTTAATTTATCATCCAAATATCATCCAGTCATGTTTATTTGTATAGCTCTTGATCACAAAGAGTTTCAAAGGGCTGCACAGATTATTGCAAATCACAGACTATTATGACACCATCCCCTGATCTAAAACCTACATGAGGGCAAGGAAAAACTCAAAAACTTTAACATGAGGAAAATGAAGAAACGTTGAGAAGACTGCACATGAGGTAATCCTCCTTCCAGGATGACCAGGCTGCAATGGATGTTGCAATAACAAATAATACACAGATATTGTCAACATAAAATATAGGTTATTCATATGCTATGGATTAGAAATGTGTTTTAAGCTTAGATTTAAACATTTCCACTGAGGTTGCAGATCGAATCTCAGGGGGAAGAGCATTCCACAGCAACAGGGCCCGAATGGAGATCGCTCTCGAACCTGCGGATCTCTTCTCTGCTCTTGGGATCACTGGTAGACCAGCATTTTCAGAGCGAAGGCTCCGGACCGGAACATTCAGATTCAGATTCAGATTCAGATTCAGATCTACTTTATTGTCATTCTAGTACACGTGTATACAGAACGAAATGTCGATGGATCTGACTCCCACAGTTTCCCTCAGTGTCCTTCAGTGTACAGATATAAATAAAGCTGTATTGTGTTATTTACCATAGTGCCGATAGTGCAAGAAGAGACGCTAACCAGATGTGCAAGATGGGCAGTCAGGTTAACAAGTCAGGTACACAGTACCATTATGTTGTAAACAATAACACTGTAAGTAATAACACTGTAAGTAACAATAGTGCAGAGATCAAATGTGCAAGGAGTGGCAAGCTATAAAAAAACTGCCACTAGTGCAAAAGTCAAATTAGCAGCCGTTTAGATTTAAGTTAACTATATGTTAGATTGACCATTTAACAGTCTAATGGCCAGGGGGACTAGACTAGACATAGGGGGAAATTAAATCTGAAAGATATTGGGGAGCAATACTGCAACTGTTCAGGTGATACAATGACGGTCAATGTCAGCACATTAAAAACATTAAAACAATAAAATGACCATATATTTGGTACGTTGCATAGCACACTTCTTCTGGACTGATACCCCGGTGCTGTGGAATACTCTTCCCCTTGAGATTTGATCTGCAACCTCAGTGGAAATGTTTTGATCTAAGCTTAAAACACACGTCTATTTTATAGCATATGAATAACCTATATTTTATGTTGACAATATCTGTATATTATTTGCCCTCATGTAGGTTTTAGATCAGGGGATGGTGTCATAATAGTCTGGTTTGCAATAATCTGTGGTCTGTGCAGCCCTTTGAGACTCTTTGTGATTAACGGCTATACAAATAAACATGACTTGAAGTATTAATTGACCTGGAGAAGGATGGGCGCCACCAGGCTGTACTTGCCCAAGAAACACCACAGGAAATCGTGCCCCTATAACCATAGTTGTTAAGGGATCCAATAAACAAACCAGCAGTAGTTGGCTATACAAATAAACATGACTTGCCATAATAATAATCTATAATTTTATTATTATTATTCTATCATTATTTAATTATAGCTCATTCTCAAATTAATTTATTTGGATTAGACTGAGCCAACCTGGAGTGCCATGTGTAATGACGACACTGTTGTTAGCAATAATAATAAGGACGGTTCTGATTCTTGTACAGAGCTTTACCATGAAAAAGAGGTTTCAAGTTTACAGAAAAACTAAACAAAACTTGGATTCAATCAATACATTCCAGGAACCTGAAGTTATTTTGCAAAAAAAATTGTATTAGGGAAATAAAGAATCAAAAACTGTGTGGAAGAGAGGGAATTATTGTCTGAGTTCTTGTTGTAGAATGTATCCAATAATTGCTGTCTTACTATATGAAAAACCTCAAAATGAGTGTAAAAAAATGAAGGTGACTGTGGTTCTTTGTTTTTTTATCGTGATATTTATCAGTTGCTCCAGTACAATCCTGCTGAACGGTTGGGTGCGGGAGCGGCTGGCGCCGAAGATATCAAATCGCACCCTTTCTTTGCCAAAGTGGACTGGACCAAGTAGGGGTTGACCAAGCACAGATGCATGCTGAGAAGACACCATGTCCTCTTTGCTTTACAGGTAGACAGAATCAGGAAATGGTGGGGGGTGAGATTCATACCTTGCAGTGTTAAATTACCAAATAATAGTGTTATCATGTTTGTATTTTACTGATTCAATCTGCTTTAATTAAAAAAAAAAAAAAATAGCTGCAGTTTTCCATCAACATCAGGGTTTCACTATGCAAGTTTAGAAGCAAAACACAGTGAAGTCGGGCATTATTAGAGTGGGCTGGAATTGGGCATCATTCAAGACATAGGATTTTTGTAAAATCTCATTTTTATAATACAAACTGCACTAAGGACTGAATCCTTGTAATATAAGATATGAATAAAGTTTTATTGTTACGTCAAAAACTCAAACTGAAGGTTGTGGTGGTGATGTCCTGTTATCAACTAAGAATGTTGTATTTCTTCCTGTCTGTCCCATCCATATTACAGTGATGCAAACAATAAACTCACCAGAGTGACGCGTTGTTTTATGGCGTTCTTTGAGCACCATTACAGTTTTATATCTTGATGTTTGAAGTCTGAAATGTGGCAAAAGGTCACAAAGTTCTAGGGGGCTAAATAGTTTCGCAAGCCACTGTACTCTCAATTTTTTTGGTTTATAATAGTTTTCAATGCATGTAGAAAATCTATGTTGCTCTTTTGTAAAGCTTTTTGTTGGCTAAATTTACACCCACCCAGTATTTTTAACTGTTGATACCTATCCAATTTTCCTTGGGTGTCTATAAGATATCTACTGAAATGAAAATATGAGGCCCAATCACAAAAATCAGGGTTCTCGAAATCCTTAATTGCTTGAATTTTGGGTGAAGTGCTTGAAAATGTTTGCCATTGTTGCCATTGCCATGTTTCCTGGCAGTCTGACTATAGACCATGTTATAAATGAATAAAGATTTTTAAAAAGTGGGTGAAAATGACGCAAACACACCTGCTCTGGTGGCTCATCAATATGGCGTTGCCATGTGAAGCGTCACCTCCCAGCACCCAAGAGGACAGTTCTATTTACAAAACCAGCTTTTTTGTGCTTGGCTCACTGAGTAACAGCGCCTCACATTTTTAAAAAATCATATACCTCGGTTTTCGAACGCCTCTCAGTTCGGACAAATCGACCAAAAATTTCGAGAAATTCTTGCTTCGCTGTTCGGTCAAAAAATCGGAGTTCGAACGCCGGTACGCTAGGGTGCGAAGCTGAGCGGCGTACGGGTGTTTTAGCCCCTAATTATGCCTTCGAAGAAGGTCGGTGCAAGCAGGACAGGTGAAAAAAAAAACAAGTTGTTTGTCCAACTATTGCCTTTAAGAAAGACATAATAGCTAAATATGAAAGAGGTGTACGAATTTCCGATCTTGCTAGTGAATACAGCATGGCTAAATCTACTATCAGTACGATAGTAAAGAATAAGGAGGCTGTGAAATCGAGTGATGCGGCTAAGGAAGTTAGCGCTATAAGCAAGCAACTGCCGCAAGTTTTGAAAGAGGTTGAAAAACTTTTGATGATTTTTCTCTCCCCACGTCCACCACAAAGGTAAGAAATCCTATTTATAATCCTTTTTTTATTTTTACACGTTCATGTTAGCGTAGTCTTCCGTACGGAAGATTACGATAACGCGAACGTACAATTAGCCTGGGTTAGCTTTGTTTACGTAAAACATTCAGGGTGTTGGAACGGAGCTCCCTTTCCAATGAAGCGCTAGCCACTTGTTGTGGAGACCCGGGTGCTAAATGACGTGTAAACCTGATTTTTTTATTTTTACACCTCCATGTTAGCGTAATCTTTCGTACGGAAGATTACGCTAACGCGAACGTACGATTAGCCTGGGTTAGCTTCATGTTTACGTTCATGGTAAACATTCAGGGTGTTGGAACGGATTAAAACGATTTTACATTACTTTTACTGGGAAAAACGATTTTCGGTGATCGACCAAATCGGTTTTCGAACCGGGTTCTGGAACGGATTATGGTCGAGAACCGAGGTTCCACTGTATTATCAATAATAATTGATTATTTTGCACCAAAATATTTAGTAATTTTAAATGTTTTGCAGCGTATCCCTGAAAAACACATGAAATATAAAATGAAATATTCACAGATCTACAAAAAAATTGTAAAATATAAAACTTTTTGTTTTTTTACACACTGAACATATTTAAAGTCAAACAACAACAACAAATTGTCTGAAAATGCAAAATAATAAAATGAAATTACAGTTGACGTTCGCAGCTTCAGAGCTTCGCGGTCTGTAATGGTTAAAAAAAAAAATCACTGAGGTCACTCCCGGGCCGCGTGACGGAGCGAGTTCGGCGGACGCGGCGTCACACGGCGTGACGCGAGAAAAGGCGGCGGGTGTGATCGGACTACGCCCGTAACTGGGGAGAGTCCGCTCGTCCGACGACCCCATTAGCGAGGCGCGACGACAGGCGGCCGTCTGCGCGCGGCGGGCGAAAGGCGGCGGATGTGCGCGGGACCCCCGTAACTGTGTCGGTGTCGTGCGTATCGCGCCCGAAAGTGCCCGCGCCGCGGGTTAGGGGCTCGCTCGCGGGAGCGACCGAACAGCACCCGCGGTAAAAACCCTGTCGAGAACTAATGTGATCTGCAGCTGCGATTGGCTGGCAACCAGTTCAGGGTGTCCCCTGCCCACTGCCCGTAGATGGTTGGGATGGGCTCCAGCCCCCCCGCGACCCTAATACGGATAAGCGGTGCAGATAATGAGATGAGGTTTTTTTTTTTTGTTTTTTTTTAAATGGCGTCGCTACTTCGCAGATTTTCACTTTTAGCGGGTGGTTTTGCTCCCCATTAACCGGGTCTAAAATTAATAATGAAATTTAAAAAAAAAAATTTTTTGAAGGTGCGCCGCTACTTTGCGGATTTTCACTTATCGCGGGTGGTTTTGGTCCCCATTAACCGCGATAACCGAGGTCTTACTGAAGTACTTTTTTTGTCTTCCGTATTGAACTCTATTGTTACCGAGCACCTATAGAGCTGTTTCTGTGTTTGTAAACAAGTGTGATGTAGCTAAGCTGCGTGTTCATTGTTGAAATAAAACAGCAGAATTCATGTCAGTTCATAGCGGCTCCATGACACAAAAACATTATAGATCCAGGTCCATAGATTCTTAAAAGGCATTGAATTCATTATTCTAAAAATAAGGCCTTAATTGGCATTAAAATGCATTAATCCAATTTTCAAAAGTCTGAAAATGTGAACACATTAATAAGATTTATATTTGTTTGAACAAAAAATATTTGCCAACAATAATCAATTGTCTTTTTAATAATTCACCGATTTACCTTGGTGACAATATCCATAATGTAACTATCAAAATGGTGTTGTGGTTTCAGTTGGGCCTTTCAGGCAGACACATGTCTTAGGTTTACTCACAAAACACAGCAACTTCAGAGACGTTTACTTAGGACCATGGGAAAGTACGTTTTTCGACATGGCGAAAAGCTGTGCCAGGTAATGTGAATGAAAGCGATGTATTGTGTGCAAGAAATAGTTGTGATTTTTTTTGTTTTCTTTCAACTGGAGTGACTTGAAAAGCACTATATAAATGCAGACCGTTTACATTTAACTGTGTTTTTTTTTTTGGACTTGGTCTCAAATTTGATCTCAAAAAGGATTTAAAAAAGTCTTGAATTTAACTTGCCTTAAGCTGTTGTAACCCTGTAAATAGGAACAGCTCAAGATGGCACAAGGCATGTGCTAGCAGCAATATAGCGACTTTATATTAGTCATCATTGTCAACAACAAAAGTACTTTTGATCGGCGCTGTATTTCTTCTTTTGAAGGGCTTGGAAATATAAAAATTGGCATTTAAAGTTCTTGGAAACTGCTTGAAAAGGGTGTACAAACTCTGAATAAGGACAATTGTAATTCTAATTTAATAACATCAACAACTCATTCAAAATAGATTCAGAACATAAGATCCATTTGGGAACTCGTCCAGGTGTACTCAACAAAGTGGCTGACTGGCCGTCTAATGAGTAATTAATTACATGTACTGTATGTCTCCCTTGGGTGTGGTTAGTGCAAAACATAACCGCTATAATAATTGAATTAGTAAACATCAAATGAAGTCCACTTACCAGACTGCGTGAACTCAACGTGAACTCCGGTTTGATGTTTCCCGTCAACCGAGATGACATATTCCCGGCGCCGCCCTGCGATCCCTGGTGTCCACCTCATTGGTGCCGGGGTCAAGAGTCGCCGGTGATTAGTGCTTATTGTCGGGCCCCCGTCTCTCATTATCGCACGCGCCGGGGCCGAGAGGTGTCCGCCGCTGCTTAAGAGAAGCCTGTCAATCTTGCTCCGGCGACTTTCCTCCTCCGTTTGATGCCTGCTTGCGTTTTAGTTTGCAGGGAATCGCTTGCAGGTCACAGCGTGAGGTTCACCTGTGCGGTCTGATGAGACCTAGGGAAAGTTGAGTTTTTAATAATAATGCGGTTTCTCAAAAGAGTTTGGTCCCTTTTGTTACCACATTTGAGTTTTTTGTTGAATTGTCATGCATAACAATGTAGTGGACCTCATTTGCATTGAGATTAGACATTGCACACCAGGGTTAACACGTAATAAAGACTTAAAAGAGAAAAACAAGATAGAATGTTAGGATAACCCGGCAAAAATATTGACAAGTTGGTGCTAAGAGTAGGGTTAAGATTTTGGGCCTGACCCCGACCTAAACCCGGCCCGAATTTTAAAATGTCCATCATTTAGTCGGGCCGGTGGGGCTTCTCTTTTTCTCTTTCCCTTCTTGGAGGATCTACACAGCATGCACTTACTTTTGCTCAAGTCATTATTTACCTAAAGAAAATGCTTAACAAACTATCAGTTAAATTCAAAATCACGAAACCCAAAGAAAGTTTCCTCTTCAGTTTTGGGGTAAAAGACGTGCGGCCTCCTCCTCTGACCTCCGTCACGTCAGACTTAATTTCTGCTTCTTGCCAATAGCTTACAAGCTTACAAACTTTCCGCTTTTTAGCTAAATCTTTCACTATTTGCCGCTGGTAATCTGCAGAATTTGTATAGCCCTTAATCACAAAGAGTCTCAAAGGGCTGCACAGGTTATTGCAAACCACAGACTATTATTACACCATCCCCTGGTCTAAAAACCTGCATGAGGGCAAGGAAAAACTCAAAAAACCTACACATGAAGAAAATGGAGAAACTTTGAGAAGGGACCGCACATGTGGTAATCCCCCTTCCAGGATGACCAGGCTGCAATGGATGTTGCAATAACAAATAATACACAGATATTGTCAACATAAAATATAGGTTATTCATATGCTATAGAGAAGAAGTGTGTTTAAGCTTGGATTTAAATATTTCCACTGAGGTTGCAGATTGACTCTCTGGGGGAAGAGCATTCCACAGCATCGGGCCAAAATGGAGAATGCTCTCGAACCTGCGGAAATCTTCTTGGCTCTTGGAATCACTAGTAGACCAGTGCTTTCAGAACGAAGGCTTTGGACCGGAACATAGGGGGAAATTAATTTTGAAAGATATGAGGGAGCAAGTCCATGCATGATTTTGTATGATACCAAGAGAAACTTAAAATCACATCTTAAGCTAACAAGGCACCCAATGCAGGTTAGCTAAAATCGGGGTAATGTGATCAAACTTTCTTGTCTTAGTTAAAAACCTCGCTGCAGAATTTTGTACCAGCTGAAGGCTCTTGATTTTGGACTTCGGGAGACCGGGGAGTTGTGCATTACAGTAATCGAGCCGGGAAGTAACAAACGCGTGAATTACAATCCCCGCATCTGATTGAGACAGCATAGGACGAATTTTAGCAATGTTACAAAGATGGATGAAAGCTGTTCTTGTAATATTCTTCACGTGTGTTTGAAAGGACATATCGGGGTCAAATATGACACCTAATTTTTTAACGGAGTCACTCTGGGTTATCTTACGTTTGTTAGTGCATTTTAGCAATCGTGCAATGAACATTTATCAGGAACAATAATTCCCAAATAACTAGACAAATAAGATATATATATATGGACCCATTTTTCAAGGCAACTGGCATGAAATTTATACTTCACAGTTTTGCGTGCTTGTGTAGGGTGGTGATGGACCTGGGTAAGAAACTGTCTTTAGTCCTTTTTTAATGTCCTCCTCCGCCTACCGGAAGGCAACCGGTCAACAAAGAGGTGGTGACCGAGGTGAGAAAAGTCCTTTTTAATGTAGTGAATTTTACTTTCAGTTGCTAATTACTGGTCATGTTTGATTTTTTCTTGCTCAACCAACAGCAACAATTAATTTCAGTTTTATGTTTTTCTACTATACAACTGAATACTTTTCTATGTGCAGATTATTTAATTAGGGGAAAAAAAATGTGTTTTTGCCTGACAATGCTTTTGATGTCAATCTAAGAATAATACATTGAATATTCCAAAGAATTTCAGGTTATTTTTTATTTAAAGAGATCGCTTATATTTTTCACTTAAATTCATGAAAATGTAGATGATCTCTTCATCTAACATTGATTAGAAACAATTTCTTAATATATTTTTACAATATTAATACTTGATAATATGTTTTTGTTTTTATTTAATCTGGATTAATTAGGATCAAGACAAAGGTATGTTGTGTTTTTATATATATATTTTTTTTTTATGTATATAGATAATTAAAATATTTTTTTACTGTAATATTTTAAACATACCAAAATGGAAGGTAATTTTGAGTGGGAGTAAAAACGTTACTTTCAAAATAGGAAATGGTTCACTTCTATCTATCTTCTATTTCTTCTATCTTCTATCCATTTATTAAATACAGTTAAAACTTTTTTTTTTTCATACAGACATTTTTAATTGTATGGCTGCTGAAAAATTGTTGGGGACTGCAAGTAGTTTGGACACCCTTGTTTGAAGCAAAACAATTGAGAATGTAATTATATTTTATCTTGTATTAAAAAAACAGTAATGAATTACAGCAAAAAAAAATCGCTGCAGTTATTAAAAAAATATGTAAAACCTGTACGAGTTTATTCGTAGGCTAAAAATAAATAACTTGAACCTGTTCATGTTCAAATTAGTGCAATGACCATCCACATGATGCACATTATCAGCATTTTTAATCAAATCCTGGCCTGGATAACAAAAATACCTATTTTCTTTTGGATGATGCAAATACTTTTGGAGAGGGTGAGCCAAGGTGCATACATTTCTTTTTGGAAAGTGTCTTTGCTGCGGGCTCGAATCCCATTGAGTTCCCCGGCAAGACGAAGAGGACATGCCAAGGACTCACATGATGCAACACTTCTCATGGTGAGCCCTCAGAGCGTCGCACCGGCGGGCCGAATTGACCCCTCGTCTATTCTCCAACTTCCTGGACCTCTTTCCAAGCCCCCTTTCTCACTCACACGCGCCCACTTTACTTTTTGCGCAGCGGCCAAATGGCCCACCCGCCCTCTGCTTTATATTGCTTGTGGTCAACTTTTGTTTTTGTCTTTGACGCTTTGACTTTGGCTCACAAAGCCCAGGAGGACTCCTGTAGCCCGAGGAGGGACAAGCATGCACGCGGGCGCACACTCTTGCGCCAAGCTGAAGAGTTCCGCTCGGGGAACCTCGGGCATCTTCTCCAGCCTCTGTCAGAGCCATGATGTCATTATGAAGAGACACAATAGCCTCTTCATTACACACACCCCAACTCACTGCACAACCTTGATACTCTACACGCACGCATGCTCTCAATGACGGCATAAACAGAACAGACAGGTAAAGAGTTAATTGTGCTTCACGCTTCTGTTGAAGTTAGCCACGGTGACCCGGAGCTGCATTTCAAGTTGTATTTCAGCATGCATGACACACCGCCGAACTAGAAGAGACAATTTCTTTGCTTGTAGGATTATCACCTGGTAATATATCTGTATCCTGGTTATGTACAAGGGCACAGTGCTTTAGGGGAAAAAATATTTTAAATATTTTTTATTTTCAACTTTAAAATGAAAATATCTTAACTACCGAAACAACAAAAAGATGATTACATACATGACTTATTTCATGTTGACCCCCAGGATATGACATTATCCAATCTGAGGGTGGGGAATGTAATGTGAAATTGTCGTAGGGCGGGGAATGAAAACTTAAGATAAGTAGCTAATGGGTTCAATTTTGAATAGTTAATTTGCATCTTTTGTTGTTTTAAAGAACATTCTTGTTGTAGGCAAATATGGTTTTTATTACAAAAGGTCCACAGGATACGACAATTCATTATAAGGTGGGAATCGCAATGTGAAATTGTTGCAGGGCAGGGAATAGAACCCTAAGGTAATTAGCCACTTTATGGGCCACTATGCGGAAGTACAGCACGGGCCAGAAACTAGTTCAGACTATTGAACAACTGTATGCCAAAGCCAACAGTGCAGTACAGATCAATGGTACCATTGGAGTGTGGTTTTAAACCACAGTCAGTGTGAAAACAAGGCTGCATTCTCTCTCCCACTTCATACAACATCTTCTAGGAGAGGATCATGTCCGAAGCTCTGGAGCAACATGAAGGTACAGTCACTATTGGGGGACACAACATCACTAGCTACTATTTGGCTGATGAAATTGCCGGATTGGCAGGAGACAAACAGGGACTCAGAGATCTGGTCAATCACCTGGACAATGCATCAACCAGTAAGGGATGGAAATCACAGAAAAAACAAAAGTAATGACCAACAATCCCTAAAGTATCATGACAAATATCACCATCAATTACAGAGAGCTAGAACCTGTCACCATTTAAAATATGTTGGAGGTGTCAGAACCAAAAATCAGCAGCACTTGCCTGACTTAAACCCATCTGGAGGGACAAGAACATAGAAGTAAAATCAAAGATCAGACTCATGCAAGCGGTAGTTACTTTCATTTTTTTCTTGGCTTGCGAGACATGGACTCTCACAGCAAAACGGGAAAAGAAAATCCAGGCCTTGGAGATGTGATGCTACGGGAAACTTCCAAGCATTAGCTACTTAGCCCATATGGCAAACGAAACGGTGTGTAACACCATGAGAGGGTACATTGGACCCTACAAAGAACTGTTGTCAACTGTTCGCAGACGGAAACTTCAGTGATAAGTTCACGTCACGTCAGATCATCATGTCTGACCAAGATAATTCTCAAGGGCACAGTCCAAGGGCGTAGGAGAAAAGGAATGCCGAAAAATAGCTCGACCAACAACATTAACCCTTGTGGCATGCAGGTACCAATTTTAATGCTCTTTATATGTTCAATCAAAGAGAAAGCGTTGAAAAGTGAACACTTGAGGGCTCAAATTTCCCACCGGTACGAGAACATGTAAATGTTAGCAATGGCATTGTACTGTGATTGATATGTTGTTGCATTTAGGAGCCACCCAAATAGTATACACAAAGTGTGCTACAGTATGTACACTATTGGGACATATAGACATCTATTATAATTCATAATCTTTGACTTATCATACACCTGGAATATTTCAATGCATTTCTCAGGATTTTGGTATTTTTTTTCTTTAGTGCCGTCCAGTACATTTTATGCAAAGAAAAAATATTTGTTGAGTGGCGCTAAAACCCAAGTAAAATAATAATAGTAAAATTAATAATAAAAATAATAATGATTTTGCTGGCAAACCATTGACTGCAGACCCCATGACGCTGGTATTGCACACAATTCTTTTGCCTTGTTTTGCAGAGACCAGAGTTGCGTCTTCATTGGTGCCCCGACCACCCATACAGTTAAGGATCCATGAACCACGAAAAATGAACCCTGACCTCACTTGAGCTGATACGCTGGAGCAAGTGAATGGATGCAGAGGAGGGAGGAGATAGTGGATTTAAGTGAAAGCTGTTTTTAAAACTTGCAAGGAAAGTCATGCTCTTATAAGACTTTGTTGCTTTAATCCCCTCCTTATTTTTACTAATGGTCCCGATCATCGATTGCTAACAAGCATATCCCTTAGTGTGTGTTCCTTCTTTGTGTTTCTTGATAATCCCAAGCTTCGTTTCCATTGTTATCATGTTCTTGCTTCTCTCTTTAGCATTACTGCAAGTCTTATATACAGGAAAATACAGCATGTGCGGCACAGTTCTGAGGTCGTGAGATCAAACCTTCCTGTGTGGAGTTTGCATGTTCTCCCCGTGCTTGCTTGGGTTTCCTCCGGGCACTCCGGTTTCCTCCCACATTCCAAAAATATGCATGTCAGGTTAATTAGCCGGTCCATCTGTCTCTGGGTGCCTTGCGACTGGCTTCCAACCAGTTCAGGGTGTCCCCTGCCCACTGCCCAAAGATAGCTGAGATGGGCTTCAGCACCCCCGCAACCCTACTGAGGATAAGCTGCGCAGATAATGGATGGATGGATGTATTGCAATTACTAGTTCAGCCAATAGCATATCGGCATCCTCATTGAGCCGTGATGCAATTGCAGACTAGCATTTTGTGACGTTAACTAATTGCAGACACACAAAAAACACTGCAAATTTTTAGGTTTTTGGGCATTTGTTATAATATTTTGTTGTCGTATGGTGGGGAAAATGCTGTAACAAGGGGGCCGAAAAAAATCATATTCCACATCGTAACGTAAAAAACATAAGGTGGGGATGCTCATTTTTTAGGGCCAAATTAAACAGTGTGTGTAACTGTCTGAAAATTACAGTACATTATAGGCCACTCAACCTCCAGGATTTTTTGTTTTTTTGGTGTGTGGGTGCAAGCACAACAATTTTGTTTGACATGTGCTCATGGTGGGGGAAAGGGTTCTTTTTCATTTATGCATGATTCAAAATAAAAGTGTCAATTTTATAAAAAACTGTAATCTGTGGATGTGTTTATTGGTGCAACTTTTCGGAAAGTAAATCAAACAAATGCAGAAAGGACGCTATTTTGTAGCGGCAGAAGCACAGCATCTTGTGGCTACCTGGGCACCCATATGGTGTCTTGCGGGAGTGGGGACATTTTTCGAGTCGTGCATCCAATTAGCACAGGGCACAACCCTACATTTGTTTCTGAATAAATTAGTTTCGATTTACTTTGGAAACAAGAAGAAATAAAGCAAACCTGTATTACTAGTACTTTATTTACAATTATATCTATTGTCATATTTCTACCACTTTTATTTGGCAGGCCGGATTAAAAAGTCTTAAGGGGTCATAGTTTCCCCACCCCTGGTGTTGTTTCATGATACCAGCAAACACCCGTTTTATTGATGCAACAGTAGTTTTTGTTTAGAAAATCTAGAATAACATTGATATTGGCTATATTTCCTTGATGTAGCTCACACAAACAGGATCGTTCATTCAAAATGACAGCAGTACGAAGCAAGGCTTAATCTCTACTAAACTGAACTTCAAGTCCGATTACCAAGGTGCCTCGCCCTGTGAAATGCCCCCCGCCGAGCACATCGACTGGAAGTGTCCGTTATCTTTCCCGCTCGGAGCCTTGTTCTAGCTCACCTTCCCCGCCACATCCCATTCCGGCATGTGAGTCACCGAGCGAGAGGCTCAGATGGTAAAGGAGTCCCGACCGGTGGCCAAAAGACGTGTCACTAGTAATAGCTTCCCCCCCGAGACCCGAGGTGTCTCTTTTCGTTGCGCTTCGGGGCCCTTGTGATCCGTGTGGAAGGGCCACGCGCCGGAACGCAGGCACGCCGTTAGCGGCTCGCTAACGCGGCATTAGCCGTCTCTGCGGAGCCGTGCTGTCTCAACGTTTTGATCACGCTCGAATGCGTCTACCTTCTGCGGCTCTGCTTGTTAGAACCTCGCTTTGTCACAAGAACACCCCCCTTTCACACGCACACCCCTTCCCTTTGCGTGTTTCGCCTTCTGGGCCTTTTGTATGCTTCTCCGGTGGTGGAAAAGGCCTCAGCGGGGGTGTCCTTCTTGTTACCCCAAACAAACAAACAAAACGCCTCAAGGGCGAGGCCGCTTTAGTGACAGTGGAAGCTTAACGTCAGTTGACTTTGGCTTTCTTGTGGGTACAAATGCAAAAAGTGTTTTGTTCCCGCAGTGACGTGCATGAGCATTTTGGATTTCAGAGGGAGCGTTTCTTTGTAGAATTGTAAACTCACATGCATCAGTGTTATTCAACCAGTGTGCCATGAGACCTTGTCGAGTGTGCCAGGGGGCAACTGCCTTATAATTTATCTTTGGGAAAAAGCGTGCCACTCTTTAGTATCGTTGCTTTCTACCCTTGATCAGGAGATTAACTGCAACATTCATCCATTTCAGTAGATGGCAGCATTGGCATTGTTTATGGAAGCTGCTTGGGATTGTGCTGCAAAAATATAAAAAATCGATTAAAAAGGAAAAATGTTATTTATAATTTTGACATTGTTCATTATTATCTGTTATCGTTTTTATCCCAGTAATGTGTAGTGCAGAGGTCAACCCGAGAGCGACTTTTGTTAATAATTAGCACACAGGACACCCAGTTTTATATGGATTTCTTAAATAGTTAAAAAGATAACTTGCTAGTTACTTGAAAAATAAACAGGAAATACAAATCTAAAAGGGAGCTAGATAGCTATCTAAAAGAGTGAAAATCCATTTAAATAGCCAAACAGAAACCTCATAACAAAGCTGGATAGCTAGCAATAAAGAAGGCCAAGATTTAGCTCAATAACTAGCAAAAAAGGTGGCATTATAGCTAGATTGCATCTAAAAAATGTAAAAAGCTACCTTGATAGCTTGCTAAATAGATAAAAGATACAAAGCTAAAAAGGTACTAGGCAGGTAGCGGGATAAAAAAAATATCATAATCTACTCTCATAGCTAATTGCTTAGAATTAATTATCATTCGAACGGATTGTTTTGTACATGAGGCCAATGAAATGGAATTCATTTATTTGAATTTATAAAATAACAACTTATCGTGTTATTTCTATGTTGTTACAATATTATTATCAGCTTAGTTATTAAATATTGGGTTAAATAGACTCAGTCAACCAATAAAAAAAACCCCAAAAAACTAGAATATCACAATGATCCAACACTGGCGAGCCACTTTCAGAACAGGTCCGCGGGAACATAAACTGTCCTTAGGGGGCACCCTGGTGCCCGCGACACCACGTTGGAGGTGCAACCAAAATCAAGTGCTAAAAAGCACGTAGTACAGAGAAATATATAATAAGTAACTTATTTTGTTTTGATGGAGCCGTTTAAGATTGCACTGCAAATGTATTAGTTCTCAAGATTAAAAATGTTGCTCATAATTTTGCCTGTTTTAATGATTACATTCTTATTTTATTTTATTCTAAAGAATTAAAGATAAACAACTTATGTTGTTGGGTGAAGCTGTTTAAGATTGTACTGCCAAAAATAATAATACATCAAATTAAAGGAACAGTCTGTATTGTTTGACCACTAGATGTCACTGTATTGTGCACCTGAAAACGTGCGCAAAAAAGCACAAGGAAGAATACTGAATACGGAGACTTAAAGTGACCAAACTGCACCACTTTTGTTGTCATTATTTTGCCCAGCCTTTCACAAGGTTGTGTTTTTGGGGGGACCAGAACTATCAAGATGGTGGACAATCATGTCAGGTCCCTCTAGGTGAGCCTCATTTTATGTCAAATAAATACAAATTTCTCCACCTCCACCAAGTATTTAAAAACAGCGATAGCTCATGGATTTTTGCTCTTTTTTATCCCAAATATTGTTTTTATTAAAGAATGAAGTTTTCTTTCCACCAGTAGAAAGCGCTAATTATAACACACGGTGAAAATGTAGACATGGTATGCATGGTGTAATAGTGCAACATTTTAAAAAACATTGTAATTATTAATCAATGACAAATGCTCACTAGCACCATCTAGTTCCTATCTATGCACATTACTTCCTTCCAATACAGATTCAGTACATGGAGACAATAAATTAAGTAATGTTAAATGTCCAAAAACAATTGCACAGTTCTGAGTTGGGTACGTCTGCAAATTGAATGAATTGAATGAATTCTAAAATCTGTAAAGCCTTTACATACAGTTCAATTATATATACTGTGTAATTAATCTTTTTTTTTGCATCTGTCCACACAAGAAAATGGGTTAGGAGTTCATATATGACCCCCATCTTTCATACGCAGTCAGGTAGGTTACCCTAGATGTGAAAAATGATCCCCGCCCCCCAAAAAAAGATGACTCAGCACTTTTGTTTTTTGTTGCCTCATTATTTTTTTCCCAGAAAGACATTCCACGCTCCCAGGCCAGAACGACATTGAATATCAATACCATTTCAGGATTTTAGTCTATATCTGGACTCAGTCTGACTCTTTGGGTTTTTCATTCTCATGTGCCAATGGCGCTGCCAATAAGGGAAATGTTACCCAAAAATGGTTTCAGGTCTCAACGCAGTCTACTTACTTCTTTTTTTCTGATTTTTATCTTTATTTTGTCCTAGCACAACAATGTTTAATTTTCAATTTTCACCTGTAGTTTACTCCCAATGTCAGTGGTGCAACTGGAGAACACAAGCGCCATCAGATCTGTTCCTCATCTGGTCTTTTTTTCTTTTTTTTGAAAGTAAGGGTGGGGGCTATGGTGGCATCGCCGCCGGCCTCCCGGAGGGGATTGTGACGCCTGTTTAGGATTCCTTCCCGGGAATGTCGAGCTGGGAGCAAAGAAGCCATCCGCTAATCTGTCTGCTCCTTGGAGGCGGTGGGTCTTCCTGGCCAAGGGACGCATCCTTTTCCGAGCCCAGACAGACGACACCCCTTTTCCCTGAGGGGGTGAGCGCAAAACGGGAGCTTCAGAGGAAGGCGGACCGCTTGACGTCTCATCCATCTTGACAGTCGTCCCACGGAAGACAGGATGCTGCTGATCGGGGATTTTGAGAGATGGAGGGGAAGCAGGTGGGGAGGTTTTTGAAAGTCGGAAAAGGGCGAGGGAGGGGGGGACTCGTTCTTAAGGGAGCGCCAAGGAACTTTGCTGTCCCACCACCTTATGGCATGGCCTGCAGTCAAACAGATGCCGGGGGCCTCCTCGGCCTTTGCTGGAGGGAACAGAGTAGCAAGCGCGCGACCTGCCTCGTCTTACACACATTTTCTCTTTGTGTGTGATTGCGAGACGACGTGGCTTGTTTATTTATGACATGGTAATGCTTGGAAATGGTCATCTGGAATTTTTCTCCCTTTTGCCAGGTTATATGCAAAATCCCCCTTAAAAGAAGAGCAATGATGGTATGAGAATGTTCACAGATTAGAATCACTCATCACCAGTGTTGGGCACAGTGCTTCAAAAAAAAGCAATTATTTAAAGTTACTCACTATTTCTTCCAAAAAGTTAGTAACTGGGGTAGGGAACCTATGGCTCGGGAGCCATATATGGCTCTTTTCACGAGTACATATGGCTCTGAAATAAAATGTAACCATTGCACATCTCTCTGTGGCGTTCCAAAGTCAAGTGATTTAATCCCGATTTTGGTCCATATAAAGCCGAAGAAACTTAATGCACAAGTTCGATAAGAAACCATTTAAACTGATAAATAAAAACGCTGGCAAACGACTTTGATTGGGTGAGCAGTACAGGTGGGCGGATCCCTGCACACAGCGCAAGGCACTTCCTTCTCTCTCTCTCGCTCAGTGCAGTCTACACCGAAAGTGAATATGACGATATGCTTATCGTTTGCAGTCATTTGTAACATTTTTACAGAAGAACTTTGCATGCACATTCTTTTGAAACGTTATTAAGGGCAAATTGCATGGAAAAAAAATGCCTCTTAACTTAAGGTAGAAGACTAATCGTAAATGGCATATTTACATTGATTTGGGACACGGGATTTGGCATTATTATCATTTCATACATCTGATTAAATATTCAAATGACACACAGTAAAATAAAATGTGCTGAAGAATTAGCTTTTGTCTAGAGAGCGTGTTTGGCAGTTTTTTAAATTTCGTCTGAAAATATATGATGTGGCTCTCTCAATTTATTTTTAAAACATTTTTTGCTTTTATGGCTCTTTGGGTCAAAAAAGTTTCTGACCCCTGCTCTAGAATAAAAGTAGCTAGTTACCAAGATAAGTAACTATTTCTGTTTCTTTAAAAAGAAGTAGTTGTAGAATTTGAAATTTTTCGGACAGTACTCAAGTCAGTTGAATAGAGAAGAACAGACTAGAGGTTGTGTTTTAGAACCTTGTAATATTTATTGCACCTCACTAGCAACAGGTATCCCACACTCAGGGTCTTCATGGGGATCTAAGCAACATTAGATTTTGGGCCCCTTATTACTTGATGATTTGCATACTTACCATGACTCATTCTATGTTCTAATCCAGGGATGGGAAACTATTTGGAGTCAGGGGCTGCGTTGGGTCCAAAATTTTGACTCAGAAAAAGATCCAATTTTTAAATTTGGGAATAAATATACATGCAGACATTTACATGTTCTTCTCATGAAATTGGTTTTGAAACGATCCCAATGAAAGCAAAATAATACATAAGGTCCCTTTTTTAAGCAATTTATTTGATATTTAGTTTTCGAGCGTTACAGTAGTTGTACTTTTTTAAAAATATTTTTTTCAGTAAATCTGTAGTCGGATTTTTGTTGAAGTTCAGTCGTTTTTTGTAGTATTACTGTAGTTTTATTTTCGTACTTTTTCTGTAGTACTTTTCTTGGTAGTTTTTCCATAGTAGTAAATTCTTAGTATTTCTATAGCATTTGTGTTGCATTACGATAATAGATTGTTTTGTTGTATGTCTTTAGTATATTTGTAATATTACAGTACTTTGATGATTTCGGTGTTTTTGTAGAAATATTCTATTATTATTGTTTCGTATTTTTTTTTCCATTTCCGTTGTATTTTGTAGTATTTTTATTGTAAACTTTTGATGTGCATCTGGATTATCTCTGTAGTAAAGTATTACTGTAGTTTTATTTTAGTAGTATTTTTGTCGTATTTTCATAGTCGAATTTTTGTAGTATCGCTATAGTTGTATTTTTGCAGTATTTCTGTTGTAATTCTTCAGTAGTGTTTAGTATTATGGTATTATGAAGTGGTATTTTTTAAGTATATCTGTAGAAGTATTTTTGATGTATTTCCAAAACAGTATTCTAGTGATATTTTCTACAATTTTTGAAGTATTCACATAGTATTGTTTTCGTCATATTTCTTCAGTATTTTTTTTTATATTACTGTAGTTGTGTTTTTGTAGTAATTCTTTGGTAATATTTCTGTAGTATTTTGTATCATAGTAATTTTGTGGTATTTCTATACTATTTTTTTTTCTTTTTCGAATGAAAGCAAAACAATTTAAGAAGTCCCTTTTTATAAGCACAATATTTGATATTTAGTTTTGTAATGCTTTTGTATTATCTTTGTAGAAGTTTTTTTGTTGTTGACACACGAACGTGACAATGGGGGACAAAATTGGCTCCTTAGTGGTCGTGAGGCACTATGCAGCCGCTTAGTTCGCTTATGCCTTGAGCCAGCTCTGCAACAAAGTGCAACAAAAATAAACAGTCAACAATCTAATAAAATAACAATCAGCAGTAAACAATATAAAGTGAGTTTAATAATTTAAATCTAACTCTCACGACCCGAGACACATGGTCAGGTAGACATAGCCTACTGTACTTCAAATATTTTGTTTACAACACAATTCAACTGTAAAGCAATATGAAGTGAGTTTCATCCAATAGAATAGATCACAATCTCTAGACAGACAACTGCTTAAGTAGACATATCACACCGTATTTCAAAAATGTTCACACATCAAATGCAAACAGTTCAACAATATAAACTGCATTTAAAATTGCAATGTAAAATATATCAAACTCTCACAACCTGAAACACTGCTCAAGTATTTATAGGCAACTGCACTTCCATTATTTTGTTCACAAGAAAAGTAAACCAATATACAGTGGCTATCCAATCCCTCTAAGTGATGTTTTGTGCTTATTTAGATAAAAACTACATTACCTGTAATGCCACATTGTTAGTGAGCATGCACGATGCCCCCCTAATGTTTACAGTTGTATGTTATGGTCAACTTAAGAATTGCACAAAAGTAAACACCTGTCCACGCCAACACGTTTGAATTTATTCAAAGTAATGCACCACTTTTGACCAACAGTAACAGTAAAGGCGTTTTAACAACGGAAAAAATAATCAGTTACACATTACCACGTTACTCAAAAAATAACGCTATCACATATCGCCGTTATTTGTAATTCCCAAAATTGCTTATCACCAGTTACTGTAGTTAGTAGTTATCCATTTAAAATGTAACTCAGTTACCCCCAGACGACTGACACCAAAAAGTTGCACATTACTCGCAAAGTAATCTTTTGATTACAAAACCGTAACGACTTGCATAAAAGCCAACCCCCTAAAATGCTATCAAATAGCCACATAATAAAAGAAGTTGAAGAAAACGTGTACACTAACCTGTGGAAGTAGTTGGAGTACAGTAATACCTTTTTCGTGGTGTTACGTTTCAATAAGGTCATGCGAAAGTCAAAACCCCAGAAGTAGAAACCTTTTATTTATTTATTCATGTATTAAAACTGTGTTTTATAATCTATTTTTGGGAATATATAAATGATTCTTTGTTTTTGAAAAAGAGCCACGCATTTTTGGACCACAGCGCATTGAAGAAACGGGCAACGATAAGCTAGCTATCTTAGGCACCTTACTAGCAAGCTAGCTTTCACAAAAAATTTAACCTGTGGTAAAAATATCACATACCTGTGGGTAGTCTACTCTTTTTTACCCATAGCGCGTTGAAGAAACTGGCAACGGTAGGCTATCTTAGCCATCTTATTAGCAAGCTAGCTTTTTCAAAAAAATCTAACTACCTGTGATAAAAATATCACATACCTGTCTACACTTTTTTACCCCAGCGCGTTGAAGAAACGGGCCGCGGTAGGCTAGTTAACTTCAGCCACCTTACCAGCAAGCTGGCTATAAAACTGAACCACCTGTGATAGAAATATTACATACCTGTAGATAGTCTAGGTTTTTTTTTTTTTACCCCAGCGCATTGGAGAAACCGGCAAGCTAACTTTCTACAAAATATAAGCACCTGTGATAGAAATATTACATACCTGTAGTTATTCTGCATTTTCAACCCCGGGCGCATTTAAGAAAAGCGCCACCGGTTTTGTAAATAACCAGTTTGGTGCGCGAGCATGCTAGTGTTTTGGAAAACTAGCGAGTGTAGTGGGAGGAAGTAAGTGGAAAGACCGGCTCCTCACCATCTATTTTCTCCACGTCTATTTTTTCAAGTGTAAGTGATCATATTCTGCCTCCCTCTCCTGCCAAGCTCTCCACAGCTTGAGTGATTTGCTAAGGCGGTGTGCGTGCGCAGCGTGCGTGAGCGCATGCCCGTCCCGTATTAGCCATTTTTTCCCATTAAAGCAATTTTGCCGCCCATTGTATTCCTGAAGAGGACCTGGGAAGTCACTAATGGTGCCTTGCGTCCACACTTGGGCGCTCGCCGACATCTCTGGCGGTGCGCTATCGTCACCTGTCGCCTGATTGCTGTAAAACGCGCGCATTAGCATAGAATGAGACGCATTATCACTCCTGATGATAGCGCACTAAGAGGTTTCACAGAAAAATAAAAGACCTCGCACCTTTGCCGCACAATAGAGCGCGCTGGTGAGATAAATGCGTGTTGTCCGACATGCGTGACACCGCCGCTAACTCTGAAGACTCCACTGATGTTTTTCAATGGCCTCTTGTTCGTCTGCTTTGCTACGTCTCTTAATTCACACCCTGACGGCCTCTATCACAAATTTACTCCACTCTCAGGGCAGCCTGAATATGCCTGCTGTATTTCTTTTCTTAAATCAAAAAGTTTGGGGGGGAAATTATAACAGGCCCACGTTGGTATATCGGCCTATTCGCCTCCTGCTTCTGTAGACGAGACTTTAAAAAATGTCCCTGCACTTGACAATGAAGCACTCTAAAAAAGATGGATTCCCAGTTCACAGGCTCATCTTGAATCTTGTTCAATCATTCTCTGTGTATTCGACCATTCATGTCGTTGAATTTTCTCGTTCAAACGGAAATCAAGTGCCAAAACAAACAAGTAAGTATACAGTACAAATTACAGAGACTCAAAGTGACCAAACAGCACTGTTTTGCTTTTTATCTTTTCACCCATCTTTTTCGCAAGGTTTTTGGTTTTCGGGTACCCGTAGCAGCAGGATGGCCGACAATTATGAATAGAAATTACAATTATATCTGTTTAGTAACTTTTTTACCAATTAAAGAACAAATATTTTACAATGTATTATTGTTTCATTATGAAAATTAAATTTCTAAATACATCAAGTTTCCGAATTTGTTATTATCATTTTTTTTTATAATTTGTGTGATACAGCTGCAAATACGTATTTGAACACCTGTGTATCATCTAGAATTCTGACCCTGAAAGACCTGTTAGTCCGCCCATTAGAAGTCCACCTGCGCTCAGATGCAACTGTTTGAGGTCGTTAGCTACATAAAGAAACCTGTCCACCTCATACAATCAGTAAGACTTTAACTTGTCACATGGCGAAGACCAAAGTGCTGTCTAAAGACACCAGAAACCAAATTGTACAAGGCTGGAAAGGGCTACGGAGCAATTTCCAAGCAGCTTGGTGAAAAAAGGTCCACTGTTAGAGCAATCATTAGAAAATGGAAGAAGCTAAACATGACGGTTTATCTCAATCGGAGTAGAGCCCCATGTAAGACATCACCTCGTGGGGTCTTAATGATTCTAAGAAAGATGAGGAATCAGCCCGGAATTACACAACAATAACTTGAAAAGAGCTGGCACCACCGTTTCAAAGGTTACTGTGTGTAGTACACTAAGACATCATGGTTTGAAATCATGCATGGCACGGAAGGTTCCCCTGCTTAAGTTTGCATATGTCCATTTGGATGATGCAGAGGAGTCATTGGGGAAGGTTTTGTGGTCGGATAAAATAGAACTTTTCGTTCATAATTCCACTAAGCGTGTTTGGTGGAAGAAGAATGAAGTGTACAATCCGAAGAACACCATCCCTACAGTGAAGCATGGGGGTTAGCAATATGTTTTGGGGGTGCACATGGGACAGGACGAGTGCATTGCATTCAAGAGAGGATGACTGGGGCCGAGTATTGTTAGATTTTGGGGAACAACCTCCTACTCTCAGTCAAAACATGAAGATTGAAGGTTGACGTCTGTAATGGCAAAAAAAGCCTACTGTGCCAACTATTAACATTCATTTTCTAAGGTGTTCAAATCCTTATTTACAGCTATATCATACAAATAAATCGTTAAAAAAATCATGCATTTTGATATCTGGATTTTTCTTTTTAGTTTATCTCTCTCACAGTCAATGCACTGCCCGCACATTCTCAGCGCACAAGAAAATCTATCCAGCGCAATGTTCCCTCTAAGCTGCGCGCGTGCGGATTGCGCACTACTCGCACATTCTCTGCGCACAAGAAAATCTAGCCGGCGCACAAAGATCAGGGCTCGAAATTGCTAATTAAGAAGCGAAATAAGTCAAAGTTACAGTACATGAAGGTAAGAATACAAGGGTTCCCCTGACGTTGTGTTCTAAATGCGGTATTTGGAAGTCAAGGTTGAAGTAGAAAGAAGTCGAGTAAAGTCGGTAGAGTTTTTCGAGAACAGGCTTTTTCGGCTCTGCTCACTAAAATGAGCCGGCTCTTTCGGGTCCTAAACGGCTCTTCAGGTTGTTTTTATTTCTTTCATTCCTATATGACCAAATATTACGTAAAATTATGCACAAAATGACTTAAAGGAAGGGGGAATACAACAAAAAGAAAACAATACCAAAATGAAAAAGTAGTGAAAAGCTGAGAAAAAAAAGAAACAACAGGAAGAGAAAGAAAGAAGGGAAAAATCTGAAAAAAAGCCAGAAAAAAAGTAAATAAAGAACAAAAAGAAAAAAGTAACATCCAGGAAAAAATAAACACAATGAGATTTTTTTAAAGGAATTAAAAAATAATAGAATAAAACAGTGAAAAAGAAGAAAAAGTCTGTGTTGCATTCAAATAATTTCCAATTATACCAAGTCAATCTTGTTGCCAACATTGTACTTCCACTAAAAATGTGATTAAATACAGTTGTGTATCGTGCAACCAACTAAATAAGCCCCCCAAAATGTTAGTATTATGCGACAAAAGATGCCAGGAAAAAAAGGAAATGGAAATCTTGTGAAAGAAAATGACGTTTGTAGGCCGTACATCCTTTGCAATAATACATGAGTCAATTCATTCAAAAGTAAATTTTTTTTTGCATTGCCAAAAAACCCAGCAAAATGTAACGTGATGTCAAGTTTTGGACATGTTTGATAATGACTTAGTTGGCAAACTTGGGATTGCTGTTGCCCACTGTTGTTCCAAGCGTTGCTCACCGACTTTGTGTGAACGCTCAGACCCGTGGAAAATTAGAGAGAACATTGCTCACAGTGGACATGCACCTACAATGAAAATATCAGTCCCTCCATGATTTCTGAGAGTGAAACATACCTAAATTGTCATGTCCGGCACAGTTGTCGTGGCGCCCAGCTGGCCCCGCCCCTTGACACCAGCTGAGACACATTGGACTGATTGCTCTTGGAGTACTTAAGCGTGCCTTTTGGAACTGCCCGCGGACAGATCATTGCTTAACCTTGTTGAAAACCTGTTCATGCCTGTTTGATCTGAATAATGCCTAGATTGTAATTTTGCCTGCCTTTGAACCTGCTTTGTTTTGTTTTTGGTCCGTTTGTGTGTTGGACAACTTTACTTTCTCAATTAAAGTGACGGATCGTCTACGCAAATGAGTTCCGACTTCCTGCTCCACGGCCAGTTTCCTGACATAAATATCAGGGTGTTCAAATACTTATTCTGTTCACTGTAAAAGGATATATATATATATATATATATATATATATATATATATATATATATATATATATATATATATATATATATATATATATATATATATATCCTTTTTTGCGATTAAATTTACAAACTTTTGAACAGTCGACATGCTTTGTTACTTTAAAGAGACTGCATATTATTTGACCACTAAATGTTTCTGTGTTGGTACGTACAACTAAAAACGAGTGCTAAACAAGCACAAGGAAGAATACAAACTACGGTGACTCAAAATGATTACAGTGCACCATCTTTGATTGCTTGCGTTTTGCTAGGGTTTTCGCTCTTCGGTTAGCTGGGGCAGCAAGATAGCTCCTTCTAGTTGACACCTATGTCAGATAAATTCATAACTCTACCTAGAAGTATTGAATCAATTAAATAGTGAAATAATTCGATTTTTTACTCTTGAAGGGGGTATTTTTTATAATGTTTAGAACTTGCTTTTCAAGTCAAATAAGAACATATATTATTTTCCCCTGAAACATTGTTCTATTTCTGTGTAAAAAGAGTATTTTTCTCTGAAAACAGTGTTTTTTGAACTATGTCCCTCTCCCCATCCCCAAAATGATTTACCCTTCCCTTACTTTTTTGTTTGTATTTCTCCGATGGTGGTCTTGCACTGCATGTCCTTAAATACAGGAAGTGTCTACATTGTACAACGGATACGACGGACACTCGTGTGGGGGGCCAAACGGTCTTCCGTGTTTTTTAATGTGAGTGAACCCTTACGAGGTCCCGCCACTTTTGAAAGGTTGACTCGTTTTAGATATGGAAGAGGGGTGATCGTCTATATAGGAAGGAGGAAAGTGGATGTTTAACTATTTTCCTTTTGTGACGAAGTGAGCGGAAGGCTGTGTCTGGGTCCCCAAATAGCCTCGGTGGGGTTGAACAGTGGTGGAACGACTAAATGGGAATTCCCGAGATTGGGGTTTATGCGCTCAAGTTTGCCATTTGAATTATGAAGCTAAATAAAATGATTTTTCAACTACCTTGAGATTCAATCTGCAACCTCAGAAAACCCGTTTAAATCTAGGCTAAACACACTTATATTCTACAGTTTATGAATGACCTATGTTTCATGTTGACTATGTCTGTGCAACGTCGCTTGTGGCCTTGTAATCCTGATGTGTGGTCCCTTCTCAAGGTTTCTTTATGTTTCTCATGCTGAGGCTTTGAGACTGATTTAAAATAAATACACATGACTTGAATTGACTATCTATCTGTCTGTCCGTCCATTCGTTCGTCCGTCCATCTGTCTGTCTGTCCAACCACCTACCTACATTCCTACCTACCTACCTACCTACCTACCTACCCACCGAAGCAATGTCCTTCTGGGTGGGAGGTGCCTACAGTCAAGAACACACTCACATTAACCAAACATTTATTCCACTTGGCTCTTCCCAACCTGACACGAAACATTAAGTCCACAGCCCAACAAGGGGTGAGGTGCCGTGCCATGTATACCTACATCACCTATGTACTCATATTACATTACGATTCTTCATCAGTTGCTTGGGCACTTAACTTGATTTTCTAATTCAAGTCAAGTCATGTTTATTTTTATACATCTTAATCACAAGGAGTCTTAAAGGGCTGCACAGACCACAGATTATTGCAAACCAGACTATTATTACACCATCCCCTGATCTAAAACCTACATGAGGGCAAGGAAAAACTCAAAAACCTCAACATGAGTAAAATTAAGAAACCTTGAAAAGGGACCACACATGAGATAATCCCCCTTTCAGGATAACCAGGCTATAATGGATGTTGTAATAACAATAAATACACATATATCGTCAACAGGAAATATAGTTCATTCATAAGATAATGAATAGAAGTGTGTTTTAAGCCTGGATTTAAACATTTCCATTGAGGTTGCAGATCGAACCTCAGGGTGAAGAGCATTCCACAACATTGGGGCCCGAATGCTCTCGAACCTGCGTTTCTCTTCTTGGCTCTTGGGATCACGAGTAGACCAGCATTTTCAGAGCGAAGGCTCTGGTCTGGAAAATAGGGGGAAATTAAATCTGAAAGATATGAGGGAGTAGGTCCATGCATGATGTTGTATGATACCAACAGAACTTTAAAATCACATCTTAATCTAACATGGAGCCAATGCAGGTTAGCTAAAATCAGGGTAATGTGATTAAACTTTCTTGTCTTAGTCAAAGGCCTGGCTGCAGCATTTTGTACCAGCTACAGGCTCTTGATTTTGGACTTCGGGAGACCAGAGAGTAGAGCATTACAGTAATCGAAATGGGAGGTAACAAATGCATGAATTATAATCTCCCAGTATAGGGCGGATTTTAGCAATGTTGCGAAGATGGAAAAACGCTGTTCGAGTAATATTCCTAACGTGTGTTTGGAAGGTCAGATTGTGGTCAAATGTGACAGCTAAATTTTTGATTGAGTCACTCTGGGTGATATTACATTTGTCAATTTTCAGAGCAGTTTTTGAGAACAAGTCACGGCATTTAGATGGATCAATTATTAACATTTCGGTCTTTTCAGAGTTAAAGCGCAAAAAGTTGAGTGACATCTATTCTTTCATCTCAGAGAGGCAAGCTTCCAAATTTTCACAGTTTAGTGGGGCCGATTCCTCCATCGGAAGATATAGTTGAGTGACATCTGCGTAGCAATGGAAACTGATATTTTACTAGCATGTGAATGCTGAAAAGACCGGGGACAAATTCTGAACCCTGCGGAACACTACAGGGATCTAAAGGGATCAGATGTATTTTCACCATATTTAACACAGTGCGTCCTATCTGAGAGGTAGGATCTGAACCATAAAAGGACGGTTCCTGAGAGACCAACAATTCATTTTCCCAACCGGTCCAGCAAGATGATTGTGATATTTATCTTGAGAATCACCATACGAGTGACATTTGAGTAATTAAATGTAAACAGACGGTCACATGACAAAAAAAAAAACAATGACATGTTACAAACTCCATATAATTTTTTGGAATCGTATCATTATTTTTAGAATTATTTTTAATGAATTATGTGTGTTCATTAAATCATATTAGAGTCAAACTGCTTGTCAAATGGCATTGTTTTAGTTAACTACTCTAGAAACTAAAGATATCCTAATTACTGACATAATTTTTTTTTTACTTGTCATGGTTGCCATGGCACCAGGTTCTGTCACGGTTGCCACAGCGCCAAATTGGCCCCGCCCACCAGCTGAAACGCGTTGACATATTGCTCCCTGGGAGTACTTAAACGCTGTCCTTTGAGTCGTTTGTGGTCGAAGTGTCTGCAAAACTCCTGTAAACTCGGTTGTGATAATGCCAAGCCTGTGAATCCCCGTTTTGCCTGTGTTTTTTGCTCTTGTTTTGTCAAGCCCTGTGAATCTCCGTTTTTGCCTGCGTTTTGCCCCTGTTTTGTTCTCGCCCTGTGCTGTTTGTTTTTGACCACTTCCTCGTGGCGATCAATCTACTTCCGCGCCCAACGATACACGGAATGAGTGTGCGCTCATTCCCCGTCTCCCCAATAAACTGTGAGTAGCGTTACGCAATTGGGTTCTCCTTCCTGTTTCCTGTTCTGGTCTGTGACAGTACTAGATGAATTACCTTTTCTTAAACAGATGGCGAATACGGCCAAACCTTTTCTTAAACAGATGGTGACTACGGCCAAACCGACGACTTGCCAGTTCGACCCGCTTCCAGGTTCACTTATTAAAGGTCTTTTTGGCGTCCTTGCACCTTCAATTCTAAATATTATAAACACATCACTCTCCTCAGGTGTAGTTCCAGCGGCTTTTAAGTCCGCCGTTATTAAACCCACACTGAAACGACCCAACCTTGATCCAGAAAGCTTATGTAATTATAGACCAGTGTCAAACCTACCGTTTCTTTCTAACGTACTTGAAAAAGTAGTGGCACAGCAGCTGAATGATTTCATATCCTAGAACAATCTTTTTGAAACAATGCAATCAGGATTCAGGGCTAACCACTCTACTGAAACAGCTCTGATTAAGGTAACCAATGATCTCCTACGGGCAATGGACTCTGGCGCTTCATCACTTTTGTTGCTGCTGGACCTTAGTGCTGCTTTTGACACAGTGGACCATAATATCTTACTAGAACGGTTGGAAAAATGGATTGGTCTCTCAGGAAACGTCCTCTTATGGTTCAGATCCTACCTCTCAGATAGGACGCACTGTGTTAAATATGGCGAAATGACATCTGAGCCCTTTAGTGTTACCTGTGGTGTTCTGCAGGGTTCAGTGCTTGGCCCCATTCTTTTCAGCATTTACATGCTTTCATTAGGTGATATTATTCGCAAGTATAATATCAGTTTCCATTGCTATGCAGATGACACTCAACTATATCTCCCGATGGAGGAATCTGCCACACTAAACTGTGCAAATTTGGAGGCCTGCCTCACTGAGATAAAAGAGTGGATGTCACTCAATTTTATCTCGTCTTAACTCTGAAAAGACCGAAATGTTAGTTATTGGTCCAAATGCCGCGACTTATTCTCTAAAACTGCTGTGAACATTGACGAATGTCACATCACACAGAGTGACTCACTTAAAAATGTAGGTATCACATTTGACCCCGATCTGTCCTTTCAAACACATGTGAAGAAAATTACTAGAACCTCTTTCTTCCATCTTCTTAACATTGCTAAAATTCGTCCTATACTGTCTCAGTCGGATGCGGAGATTATAAATCACGCGTTTGTTACCTCCCGTCTCAATGCACTACTCTCCGGTCTTCCGATGACCAGACTCAAGAGTCTTCAGCTGGTACAAAATGCTACAGCGAGGCTTTTAACGATCACATCACCCCAATTTTGGCTAACCTGCATTGGTGATGTGATTTCAAGGTTCTCTTATTATTATACAAAATCATACATGGACTTTCACCCTCATATCTTTCAGATCTGATTTCCCCCTATGTTCCGGCCCGAAGCCTTCGTTTTGAGAGCGCCGGTCTTCTGGTGATCCCAAGAGCCAAGAAGTGTTCCGTTGGTTCGAGAGCGTTCTCCATCCGGGCACCAGTGTTGTGGAATGCTCTTCCCCCTGAGATCCGATCTGCAACCTCAGTGGAATTGTTTAAATCTAAGCTTAAAACACACTTCTACTCTATAGCATATGAAAAACCTAAACTGCTCATGTGTAATAACCTGTGAAGCCCTTTGAGACTCTTTGTTATTAAGGGCTATGCAAATAAAGATGACTTGACTTGACTTTTTCATGTACGGTAAGCACCCTGGATACAACATTAATGATAATAATAATAATTAGGTGGGATTGAATTCCGTTTTAAATGGTTAATTTGCATCTTTGGATACTCAAAGAAACACAGTATTTTTAACCAAATATAATTTTATACAGATGATCCCTTAGATACTACATTAATCCATTCTGAGGTAGGGCTTGTAAGGTATAAATGCCACATGGCGGCGGAAAGAAACCTAAGGTAATAAACTAATGCGTTTTAAACACCCTGCAGCCTGGGTAGAAATGTTTATATTGTAAATACATTTTAAACATTTGTAACAAAATAGTATATATATATATATATATATACTATATACTTATTTGTAATATATGTGTATTTGATTACACAGCATTATAAATAAATACATGTACACGTGAAGGAAAAATGACATTTTATTTACCTTCATTGTGATTTGAGCAGTGTAGTCAGCAGGTGGATTAAATTAATTTTCAATTTTCTGGTTGCGAGTATTGTCATGCCCCTCACAATAAGGTATTCTGTTAGTTTATTCCCCTACTTATCCTTAAAGGGAGAGTTTGCAATATTTGACTCATAGATGTCGCTCTATTGTATAGTGCATTTTTCACCCAGCCTTTCGCAAGGTTTTTGGTGTTTGGGGGTACCCTTAGCAGCAAGATGGCCGACAATCATGATCTATTAGTATTAAAAAAAGTTTATATGATAGTTCATTAAGTTTTGCTTAATTTTCAAATCAATTTTATTATTTTCTATAAATTAAGATTTTACCTCTAGGAGGTGCTAAATCTTAATTAAATCTAAATTCAAATAAATCTAGATAATACATTATGTCTGTTTGATAATTGTCCTTATAGCCAATTGGTTACATTCATATTCCTTATAAAGGGTAACATTTCCTCTGCTTTCTTCGTATACCAGAGTAAAGGCCCACATTAAACCACACCACCTACATTGGATATTACCGAATCTTACTGCAATATGTATTCTGTGTAGCACTATTTAGTTACTCTATATAACACGCTACAGTGGGCATTTGCACGTCACACTGGGTATTTGTATATTGTATTCTTTTGGCTTTATTATTGTACTGTTCTCAGCTCAGGGATGCTGCTGGAAATGTGAATTTCCCTTAGGGGATGAATAAAGTATCTATCTATCTATCTATCTATCTAAAGCTTTCTTTCCATTGTTATCTTCTTGCTTCCCCCTATAGTATGACTGCAAGTCTTAGGACTCTTAGCTATACATTGTATTGCACATTGTAACGTGAAAATATTGTAAGCTAGTTATGCTTCTTCCACTGTATGTAAAGACAACAAAGTCTGGGGTCTTTTCAAATTTACACCAAATTTTAAGGAAAATGACATGAAACTGTCTGCTCTTGTTTCCTCCCAAAACAGACTCGTAAAATTATACTCAGCATCAGAAATTTAGAATGAAAATTCTGTATTGTGTGAGGCGAGCACGAACAGACGGACGCTGCAGTTTTACGTCGGCGCTAATGACATAATTGTTGCATTGCGCAGAAAGCGTGAAAACGACACGCGTCACCCATCGTCGCCCCCTATCCATTATTCTAATGCGCTGCCTCCGATGACCTGCCCTTACACGATTAATGCATGAGGAAATGTGTGCTGCCTTTCAAGTATTTTGCTGCCCTTGTTCATCCACAGTGAAACCTCAGCCTTTGAAAAAATTACGAAAAATATTCAGAATGTGGAGCGCTGTATTTCTTTTGTTTGGCATCCATTTGCCAGATTTTAGAACATGTGTCAAACTTCATGGCCTGCGGGAAAAATCAGACCTGCAACTTCATTTTGTATGGCCCGCAAGACAGTGCAGAGAGAAGCACAGGAGAGAAATGAGCGTCAAATAATGACCTGCAGTTTTAATTATGTCCACTGGATGTTGCCAAAGCCAGTGCCACTCTTAAAGCACCCACTGTAACTGTATTTGCTGTCTAACGTTAATCAACCTGAGAACTGTTGTTATTTTACTTAAAATTAAAGTCAGGTTTAAGGCAATATACCAAATTTATAAAAAAATAGCAACTCGGTGTTTTATTAAAATGTAATGAAAATAGGGCTCAGGGGAGGGCTTTTAGAACAGGTGGGAGTTGGTCTTCTCCTGTTCATCTTGCAAGTTCAAAATCCATCAATGTCTTCTCACCTTAGCTCGAGTTTCTACTAAAAAATGAAGTTATCAATATGTTACATAATTTGTATTCCACTGGAGATTATGGTTACACCAAAAACGACATCCAGATGAACTAAATAATATTAGAAAGCACCTAGGTGTCTTGGCAGAAGTAGATTCTATAAAAAAAAAAAAGACTAACAGCAGTTACCATAATCAGATAAACATTTTTTTTTAAAATACGATAAAAACAGGAATACTTTTAAATCATTAAATCATAGTAGGCAAGTCTGACTGGTAGGTTTTGAGTCTAGATTTTGGGCTGCATTAGCTCAGGAGGTAGAGCGCTCGTCCTGGGATCAAGAGGTGGCAGGTTTGATTCCCGGCTCCTCCGTGTTATATGTCGTAGTGTCCTTGGGCAAGACACTAAATCCCTAATGCCTCCCAATAGCAGGTGGTTGCATGGCTGACGCTGCTATCGGTTGGTTAGTGTGTAAAAGGGAAAAGTGTGAAGCACAATGTAAAGTGCTTTGTGACGTCTTCATTGACTTGAAAAGCACTGTATAAATGCAGACCATTTGCATGTATTTTACATTTATATCTAAAGACGGACTGTGTGGCAGAATCACAGAGGTCAGTAATTGTACATACATATACTAGTAATAATTACAACATGGTAATACCACAGTAATAACATTATTTTTTAAATGTATATTGAACGGTTTTGTGTTAAATATTAACTGAAGTAGCTCTTAGCTAAAAGTTTGAGGTCAAGTCATCCCTGAATGATGTTTTAATTGTGAACCTCCGAAAAGACCCCCAGCCCTTCAGCTGAGACACACATTAATACCATTAATTTACCAGTCTGGCCCCTGTGAGAATGTTACTATGAGGCCCCTGAGCTAAAATGAGTTTGACACTACTGTCCCAGCGTGACACCTTGGACTTTAAAATGAAAAAAAAGACAAAAATCTCTCTATTTCTTGTTTTCCATCAAGTTACCACATTTTAGAATCTGGTGTACTATTAATTTTTGTGGGAGACTTTGAGAGAATGGGCCGTTGATTCCGGCATGTTGCTCCTTGGCACCCGTTGTGGCGGTCTTGGCCCGGGTGTGATCCTCGTGATTGGATCTGGGGGGTCTTTTGTGGGGGCTGATGAGAAAAATAAAGCCAAGTGTCGCGCAGCAGGCAGATGGACAGGCAGAGAAAGAGATGTGATTCCTCATTGTTGCGGTCTGTCGTCTTTTCGGGGTATGAAGGCTACAAGATTTGTAACCTCTGGTTCCAACTAATAGCAGATATTCTTGGTTCAATTTTCTTCTTGGTGTCTCCAGTTAGAATACAGTGAGCAAACTATGGCTTACTAATTAAAAATTGTGATATATATTATTTTGATTTTTTTTTCCTTAAAATTTAAAACCACTATCAATAGACTTGAATTATCATTTTCCCGTTTAATGTAATTTTTTCAAACTGATAAACATTTTATTTGATTTGACTGTTTTAAGTTAAACATTGCGTTATTGTTTATAATCATTTGTATTTTTCAAAATATATTTTTTTTTTAGTCCCAAAAATTGAACAATACCTCGTTCACTTCCTAAATAAATTCTAATTCCCCTAGTGGCCCCATTTTCCTTCAACCACAAACACGTGTCCCCCCTTAAAATTGCATGAAATTCAAGTCAGATCATTGTTCCTCCTATTAGGAATTTCATGTTTTTCCCAATGAAGGAGAGCAACCAATTTTTGAACGAATACTGATACCTAAACGAACGGTTGGAATACGCATGATTCCAAACCAAAGACTTGAAAACTATCACTTTGAAGTAGATGTGGCCGAATAGTGCAGAAAATAAAACTATGTGCCTGCCTCTTGCTTTTTTTTGTTAAACAAACAAACAAAAAAATCAAGTGTTCGAGTCAGAGATGTTGACAATAAGCTTGTCCGCTTATGAGATTTAGCAAGTCAACAGATGCCCCAAATGTCTGTTTAGCATATTCCAAACCTGATTAAAAACATCCAAATGGCTGAGAAGTTGACATATACCACGCTTGAAGCTCTTAATTTGGTCCCAGAACACCCCCGACCGCGCAGGAGGGTTTTTTTCTGCGCAGCAGTTATGTGGCACGTCGCTTTCCATTTGCACTCGTGTTTGCGTCAACGTGCCGATTACGACAGATTACTTACATTCACTTTTAAATGGGCATTAACTACTAACCAGAAAACTGCTTAAAAATGCTCAGATCGCCACATATTTTGGCAGGGGTGCAGGGCTTGGACTTTTCCTTCCGTAACTCCATCATAAAAGTTGTCCATCCACAATTCAACCCCAAAGTATGTAAGAGTGAATTGAATGGTAGCGAAAACCGTCATTGGTCCCGGTATGGCTCCAGGGATCGACTTCGAACAGGCCTTTGGCAGGCCCTTCCGGCAGAAGCCTGATGGATGCCTGAGCAGCCTGGCCTGGCACCAGACACCCCTTTTTAAATCTGCTAGCAGGGCTAATCTCTAATCTGGAGATTTTCGCTATCTGTCCGCTGTTCCTCTGTCCCGCTTGGACATCTCCACAGCCGCAAATGGAGCAATCTGTGACATGTTCAAAAAAAAGAAGCATTTATCCCCAAAATGTGTTATTAAAGACTATCTAATCTCATCGGCTCTACCCGCACCGCCACCCCTGCTGCCGAGCCCCCGCAACACCCTTTTGCAGATGGTCACATAATGCACAATCAGCCTGATTATAGGCTGGAATGTTGCAACCCCTCCTTGTTTGAGAATGAGCGACGGGGGCCCTTCTCCGTCTCCTGGCCAATATCGTTTGCGTCCAGCCAACACTGTTTAGGAAGAATTTTCCTGTTACCCAACACAATGCGAGGACTACGTGCTCCTGTATACGAGGCTTCTATGGAGTTCGAATCCTGGAGCCGTTTACGGCATTGTAGAACTATTCGCGATCTGTGAGAATCTGGGATATAAACCCCAAACCTCACAATGGGGTATTCTGTCCTGCTCAAAGACACTTGGATATGGCCATTATGGCTCCAGATCAATCCTTGGACCCTTGTGTTTAGGGATGGACACTGAACTAATCCGGCCCAACAAAGAATGTATGTTAAAATGGACCTGCATTGAAGCCTACAAGAACTCAATTTTGGAAATGTTATGATTGGTCTTCTCAAAACTCACTCGAGCACAATTCAGATCATACTTGCAAGTTAAAGCCATCATGGACTAAGTTGGCATGCAGGCAATCCTGTTCACACTTTGTTTATTGCAGGGGTTGTATTCGAAAAAGAACCCTTTCGTGTGTGAAATCCGTGAAGTAGAACCCTTTTTAAAAAAAATCTGTATTATGCAACCAATTATTTCAATTATTGTTGGTGCAGAACATTTTGTCGATATTATGGTTTTAAAGACACTTGAAATTGAGATATTACACAGATGTGTCTCAGATGTAAATTTTGTAAGCTATTTTACCTAAGTGTACAAAGTGAACTGTGCTACTGAGGCATAGTTAAAGATGAGGTAGATCCCAAATCATCCTTCTCCTTCGTATCAGCCAGGCAGGCTTCGGAAAAAGACAGGACAAAACAGAATATGAGGTGGGCATCAATCATACGCTTTGGAATAGAAGTGTGTCTTAAGCCTTGATTTAAAAACTTCCGTTGAGGTTGCAGATCTTATCTCCAGAGGCAGGGCATTCCATAACACCGAAGTGTAGTGGAGTTGCAATTGCACTCTATTTTGTGAAAACCAGAACAAAAAGTTCCCTGAAAGTCAAACGCGTCCCCCTTGACAGAGCCTTGCCCAGAAAGGAGGCCGACCAGAACCACTGGCCAAGCGCCAGCGTACGATTAACTTCGTAGTTCTTTAATGGGTAGAACTTTAAAATTTAGCGAATCGAATTGCAGAACACAATGCACAATATAAATCAGTGAAGTTGCTGAACCTTGAAAAGTGAACAGCGTTCTAATAAGGTTACACTTACAGTTGACCAAGATGGTTGAGTTAAACACATTTGTGGTAAACTTAGTGATTTAATCACTTATTTTCTTCTGTGTTTGCATTTTATTCAGGTTTTTTTGTTTTTTGTTAGTGCTTGTATTTTTGCCCTTTGATGGTGCTACTCCATATGCCACAAGAAAATGCAGGAATGACCTCCAATGGGCCCTGCGATTGGCTGGCAACCAGTTCAGGGTGTCCCCTGCCCACTGCCCGATGATTACTGGGATGGGCTCCAGCACCCCCGCGACCCTACTGAGGATAAGCGGTGCAGCTAATGAGATGAGATGAGATGAGACCTCCAATGGGATAGTCCAGTTCCAAACAACTGACATGGATGTTCTTCTTTTCGGATTGGGTCAAACCAATTGTAGTCTGAAACCTGAATTCTGACATTAGCTAAGACCATAATCCTGGAACCTATTTTAATTCTGTCTCCTTCGCGGCCTCCAAAAAAACAAAACAGCCTCCAGAGCAGCAATTATATCCAATCACAGGCCTCAATAGGAACCAAGCATGGCTTGTTTGTGCCTCGGCGGTCATTAAAAAAAAGGGGGGAAGCGAAGAAAGGAATTAATGACTTAATTGCAGAGGAGCGAGAAGGGAGAAATCACAGCAGGAGGACCGAGACGGGTGCCTGGAAGGCTTCTGGAGCGAGGGATTGTGGGAACGCTCAAGTGCGTCAACGTTTTTGGTCATCTTCCAAGGCAGATGGCCGCTTGTCGTTCACATTGTATCTTTTCTTCTCATCCTCCACCCGCTTCGCTCTACCTATCTTGTGCCCCTTCTCTACTCAAAATCGGACACTGACGGATATTGAAACTTGAAAGGTTTGCTTGAATGGGCAAAGGATGCCGCTTGGAAAGTGTGACTAGTGCCAGGGCTTGGCACCTTGCTATTCATTCCCTCTCTCTTTGGTGGCAACGTTTTCTTCTGCCAAGCCTCTTCTCCTGCTTCACAGACTCCTGATTACTGTGGATAAACACACAAGAGAATGACACCCCACCTCCCCGACCCCACTTTCTCTATGCACACCAACTGAGACCCAAGAGATAACCCCACCTCCAGGAGATTCTGGCGCCATTTGTTCCAGCTATTTCTTATTCCGTCCAAGATTTCGCCGCAATAAAGTAATCAAGGGAACGCTGCAAATGGCTCTCCGGGTTTTTGGGTAATCAGTTTGCTGACTAAAAAATGGGAAGCTCTGCACCTTGGGCAGTAATTTTTCCTTTTTTTAAATACCCCAAAAAACTGTGTTCAATCGATTCATCGAGGTTTGTTGTGAGGTCCTTGTATGCTACAACAATGCGACACTCTAAAGTCGAAATGATACGTTTATTCTACAGTAGGCACTTGAAACAAGAAAAGAAGACATCAGTGAATTTGGAACTTGCAAGAACAAGGGAGAGAAAAACAGATAAGAAATCCCAACCTCTTCTAAATGCCCTCCTCTCAGCCCTTTTTTAAAAATCTCTCTCTCTCTCTCTCTCTCTCTCTCTCTCTCTCTCTCTCTCTCTCTCTCTCTCTCTCTCTCTCTCTCTCTCTCTCTCTCTCTATATATATATATATATATATATATATATGTATATAAATTGTCCCTAGGTGTAAATGAGTGAGCGAGTTGTCTGTCCCTGTGTGCCCTTGATTGGCTGGCAACCAGTTCAGGGTGTCCCTTGCCCACTGCCCGATGATTGCTGGGATGGGCTCCAGCACCCCCACAACCCTACTGAGGATAAGCGGTGCAGCTAATGAGATGAGATATATATATATATATATATATATATATATATATATATATATATATATATATATATATATATATATATATATATATATATATATATATATATATATGTATGTATATAAAATAAGCATTATTGAAATACAAACTTTGTGTCAATGATGTCAAGGCTCTTTGTTTCATTTTTTTGTTTTTGCATTTTATATCTTTATTCAGATTATCTATGTAGTTAAATGAATACATAACTAGATAGATGAATCAATAAATAATAAAATAAATACAATTATTCCATTAAAAAAATAAAGGAAAATATTATTTAAAATAAGTTCACTAAATACTTTAAAAAAATCAATAATGGCTCCATTAAAAATACATAAATACATATCTTGATAAATCGAATATGTACTTAACTATGGCAATACAGTAAAAAAACATGCCTAACCCTGCTCACAAGTGCTACCTGGTGTTTTTTTTGGTCACTGGTCGTATCTTAATAAAGTAACAAAATTAGAAAATAATACGCATTGGCACAGACAGGCAGACGAGTACCTATGTGCAGGGGATCCAAGTAACGGCTTCAATGTAGCCTAATGTTGCAGAAAAAGAGTACACTCTCTCCCTTACAAATCTACTTAAGTGAAAGTAAAAAGTGAAGTGATAAACAAATACTCTTCCGAGATAAAAATGTCCCAAAACGTACTGAATTAAATGTAACTGAGTAAATGTCAAAATGGAAATAAAACATGTAAAACATATTAAATGATTAATGATTTAGTCAGTGTCAAGGCAGTTTTTTATTTAGCTTCACAATTTTTGGATGTTATAATTAAAAATTGCAAAATTTTCACATGGCATTAGGAGTATTACTAATGCAATTAGTATGTATACATATTACTGATGCAAATTGAGTTATGCAATTCTCTTGCCTCATGGCAGAGGGCGATAGTGAAATCAAGGATTCTGAATTAGGGCACACCTCTGCCCCAAACAATATAGTTAGTGATAGTATTAGCAAGCTTACAGCAAGTCAAGCATTCCAGTAATTGTTTTCTTGTTAATTGAGTTTTTTCTTAGTGGAGGATATCCTATCGATAGATGGTGTTATTCAAAAGTAGCAGTACATACAGTCGACTTTATTTACAAGTTAAGTGAAGACAATTTTTTTTCCAAGATGCAGTTATATTATTCTTTCTTGCTCTGCCAATCGAAGATGTAGGTTTATTTATTAGGAAATCAGGCAGTGTCTCACCTAATGTCACTGTTACATACATACTTGAGCAAAAAACTTGCTCAATTCACCTTTTTTGTTCTTCATGTGATGACCATATATCGCGATTAAAACTCGAACTTATTGAACTTGAACTTTAAAGCTTACCAGGGAAATGGCAAGCACCTATGCGGGGATGCACTATAATTAATGTATGCTAATACCGGCCATGTATTAGTCATTCAAATGTGATCCTTTTAGTCAACAAAATTTGTTTACCTCCCCCCTTGTGTTTGACGGGCCACTCGAAAATAAGCAAAAGCGAGCGAAGAGTAACAACGCGGCTCGGCACAACAAAGCGAAGCGGCGGTATTAGCATGACAGAGAACGACGACGCTTCACATGCTAACCATTACCGTCACCTTCTTTACCTCGAGAACTCACCTCACCTTTACCTCCCCTTTCCCACCCTTGTGCCCATTCTCCGTAGACGTCTGAAGGGCCCTCAATTCTCACCTTTGCAGACATTGAAGCCACCCCTGCAAAAAAAGACGGCACCCTCTGTCTGGAGGATGTTAGGATGGTGTGTGTGAATGTGAAGAAGAAGGAGAGGAGGGGTGCAGGTTGGGGAGGCCTCCTATTGATAGATTAAAGACCAGGTTGGCTGTACTTGAGAACTGTGCTTCTCTATGGCAGGAGGTGAGACTTGAGAGGCGGGTCATGCATTAGCATGCGCTCTGTGTTCTGGCCCCGATTTTCAGTGGTGGGAAGGAAGGGAGGCAAAGCAATGAACAGTCTTGAGCTCCAAGTGATCTATAAGCTGTTGTAATACAGGGACCTCTCGCTACTTTTCGCTTCGGTTATCACTGGTTCACTCTTTTGTGTATTTTGTATGGATTTTAATTTGTCTTTGTTCTCATTGATAATGTGTCGTGCATTGTGTTCTGTTAGACAGCACTCTATTGGGTGGGTGTGACTATTTGTATACACGTTTGTGATAGGCAGGTGTGACTGTCTGTGTGCACCACTGTGATAGGTTGGGGTATACTGTCAGTCAAACAGCATGCACAGTCAACATCTATGAATCAAAACAAACTCTGAAGTGCCGCGACCACTAGCTTTTAGCAACTCGTTACACTAAGAATAAATTCTTCAATTAAATCAAACTTTAAGGAAAGAGAGCGACAAACTTGTGTTCACCAGCAGATGCTATGTGGATTATTTTCGGGTTCCAGAACCGACACTGGCGGCGTCTAGGAGAAGACAAAATCGGTGCTGCTGGTCTGGCCCAGTGCGAGCAGCTAGGCTAATAACACTTCAAAGCCACTGCTGTGGAACCTGTATCTTGCCGATGGCAGTAATATTAGCAATGAAACGGATGACCAGGATCAACAACTTGTGTTCGGGACAGTTTTATTTCAAACATTGGTGTCCCAGTCTGAGGACACCTGATGGTAGCGCACAGCGAGCCAGCCCCTCTCTAAATTGCTTTCTGACATTAAATAAGCCCTACAACTGTGTTTTGCTTTTGTATTATGGCAATAAAACCATTCATTCAGCTACAATTTGGTGTTGTTTGCTAATTGTACATCTATAATGTTTTTTTTGTTACAGTTGTTTACTTTCAGTCGATAATTACGTCATTTTGAGATACGTTAAACCCTTTGGGGGTTTTTATTAAAGTGTGGTTATCACTTTTTTTGAGGGTGATTCTGGCCCTATTAACAGCAAATACCAAGGTACTACGCATACCAAACTTTTGACATTAAAAAGCAGTAGATGGTATCACACGCTCTAATTTTACGCATGATATACCATCCGTCTTCAGAATATTAAAAAAAAAAAAAAAAAAAAAAAAAAACGTGCTCGTTCAACCCACGAGCACATATCATATACATTTTCATGCTTTTTGTATTTTCAATCAAAGAGAGAGCATCTAAAAGTAAACACTTGGGAGCTCAAATTTCCCCCAGACTGTGAATGGTACTGTGCTGTATATGCTGAGAGACGAGCACTGAAAAAGCTGAGGTCAATCATGGACAATCCATCGCATCCACTACACAGCATTATCTCCAGACATAAGAGTTTCAGCGACAGACTGCTGTCACTGTCTTGTACTACGGACAGACTGAAGAGATCTTTTCTTCCTCATGCCATGAGGCTCTTTAACTCCACCCGGCAGAGTAAAGGCCCACATTAAACCACACCACCTACATTGGATATTACCGAATCTTACTGCAATATGTATTCTGTGTAGCACTATTTAGTTACTCTATATAACACGCTACAGTGGGCATTTGCACGTCACACTGGGTATTTGTATATTGTATTCTTTTGGCTTTATTATTGTACTGTTCTCAGCTCAGGGATGCTGCTGGAAATGTGAATTTCCCTTCGGGGATGAATAAAGTATCTATCTATCTATCTATCTATCTATCTATCTATCTATCTATCTATCTATCTATCTATCTATCTATCTATCTATCTATCTATCTATCTATCTATCTATCTATCTATCTATCTATCTATCTATCTATCTATCTATCTATCTATCTATCTATCTATCTATCTATCTATCTATCTATCTATCTATCTATCTATCTATCTATCTATCTATGTTATTGCATTTAGGAGCCAACCACATAGTATACACAAAACATGCTTTTCATGTTTTTTGGGATGTATAGACATCAGTTTTAATTTATAATTTTTGATATATCATAAACCTGGTGTATTTGTATGCATTTCTTGGGATTTTGGTATTTTTTTCTTCAGTGCAGTGGAGTCAATTGTATAAGAAGTAACACTTTTTTGTCGAGTGTTCACACCATCACACCAGATGGTGGTGCTAAACTTCAAATTATTTCTGTAAATTCCCTTTTTCACCCTCTCTCTCCTCTCTCCTATCTTTTTTGATCTTGTCTTATTTGGTCACTCTTTTACGTGCTCAATTTTCTTCCTCACAGCTAGGGTTACTTGTCTTGATTTCCCTCATTTCACATCTCTCTCTTGTCACTGTTTAAACACTCTTTGTCTCCTTGGCTCTGTGCTAGTTCTTTGTCCTACGTGTCCCAAGCATTCTAGTGTCAGCGTCTTGTTATTCCAGTGTACCGAACCCTGCCCTAACAAAAAAAAAACACACCCTAATCAGTGTTTCACTGGGTTTTTGGCAGCCTCATACTCTGGCAAATACAGTAAATATTTCCAATTTGGGGGTATGATCATCAAAAATATCACTACAGTGCTTGTACTTTTGTCAAAGTGTTTCAATCCTATCCATTGGCTACTTGTGTCAAACAGCAAAGCCATATTAACCCCCAAAATGGTTCTCTGTTTGCTGAGCAGTATTGACACAGCATTGCAGGCTTAAGGCTGAGTATGTAAATCTTCCTATCACACTCACTGGCTTGTTGGCGCTTGGCTCGTACCTTGGTTCTCCTTCCTAATGACCGTGATGATGACATTTGCCCTCGGGGAGGGAAATAATCACAAACGAGTCCCTGGCAGTTTTGTGGGCTGGCATAACCTCCACAAAGCTCAAGCACGACACCTTCAATGGCGACGCTTCAATGGCCGCCCTTGAGCGGAGTCTTGCTGGGCGGCGGCGCTCAGTGGTCGGCACAGACTTTCAAAATCGTCTTTAAAAACATATTTCGCCGCTTTTCATTTTGCCCCGAGCCAGGCTCCTCAAGGTGATCTCACTTGCCAACAGCTTTCAACTAGGAGATCAAAAATATTAAAAAAATAATAACTTTTTGGGGGTGCGCATAGTTAATATAAAAAGAAAATATTGCACTTTACAACCTAATTCACTGTCACGGTGTGGTTTCAAAGTCAAAACCCAGACCGGGATAATACACCCTGAAAAGTAAGTGATAATGGGACAAACTTTTTCAAATACTCTTCAAACTTGATTACCCTTAGCCTTTAGTTTGATCATGTGAGCTATTATTAATCTGGAGTACGCGAGCTCTGGTCAAAAACAAAAAAACAAGATACCTGATTTATTAAAAGTGGCCTATCTTTAAGACTTGCAATCTTGGTGTGAAAACATGTTGCCTGGCTCTCATAGAGTAAGAAAAGGCAGCTTTATGACACTCCAGTTTCTTATACATGATAATTCATAGTTTTGTTCTTGAGCTAATTTCAAGCCATCCATTGATTGCATTGATTTGTGAAAAACAGGAAATTGGACCATATTTGGTCATGTGGCAATATGCCTAAAAGTGGAGTGAGATACTTTTTTTCGAGTAGCTCAGTAAAAGTCAGTACTCATGATCCTAAAGCTATTATACTACGTAATACTAGTTATTTACTAAATAATTGTGGTCAAAGATAATATAGCGTCTGTCCGTCCGTCCGTCAGTCAGTCAGTCAGTCAGTCAGTCAGTCGGTCGGTCAGTCAGTCAGTCACTCAGTCACTCAGTCAGTCAGTCAGTCCGTCCATCCGTCCGTTCGTCCGTCCGTCAGTCCGTCCGTCTGTCTGTCTGCTACAAGCGAAGGCTTCAAGCAGGAACATAAGGGGACATTAAATTAGAAATGTATGAGGTTGGCAAGTTCATGCAAAATTTTGTGAAATACGCAGAAAACCTTCAAATCTTAAACTGACATCCTATCCAATGCAGGTCAGCTAAAATCGGCATATGAACAAACTTTCTTGCCCAAGTTAAATGCCTCGCCTCTGCATTTTGTACCAGCTGCAAACTAGAAATCAGAAGCCCGTTACAGACAACACAGTAACTCAAACTGTAAAAGTAACTTATTACATTGTTTTTTACTGGAGAAATGTTACCTCATTATTTATAGTTACTGGTTACTTTTGTTAATTTACTATTTTTCCCCCCAAAATCTGTTCATTGGCAGAAGCTCAAACTTCTGCTGGATGTTTTTCAAAATGTCTGTCTTATTGTCTTTATTTATTAATTATTTTTCCGTGCCAGCAACGGCAGCAGAGCGAAAAATAATGGTAGCAAACAAAAAGCGTAAAACGCTCGCATGGAGTGCGATTCCAGCTGTGGCCGTCATTAGGCCGTCTCTTTAGTCTAATTGATGGAGTGGATTCTCATAGCAGACCTCAATGGGCCGGGCGGGGGCTCCTCATTTATTTGAACTCTTTCGGGCTTGCTTGGGCGTGTGCACGAGTTTACGGCCTGTCCTGAGTGCGACTCTTCTGCATCGGCCTGTCCTGAGTGCGACTCTTCTGCATCGGCCTGTCCTGAGTGCGACTCTTCTGCATCGGCCTGTCCTGAGTGCGACTCTTCTGCATCGGCCTGTCCTGTTTACCTGTTCTGATTTTGCCTGTCCTGTTTATCTGTCCTGTTCTCGTCGGTTCTGCCTGTCTGTCATCCCCTGTCCAGTTGGCCACCAGACCCCCCCCTGCCGAGCGCCGATTCCGATCCGCCCGACGCAGATGGCGCCTGCCTCTCCCCGTTCCTGCGTGTTCGGAGGAGGGAGCAGGGTTGCCCCAATCGCGATCGTCAACATTCCGGGGCGCGAGGTAGTAATTTTTTCTTTTTTGGGACCTCGGGAGCTGTCCCTTAAGAGGGGGGCTCTGTCACGGTCGCCATGACGACCAGTATGCCACGCCCCCGAACTCAAGCTGAAGCAGATCAGCTGATTGCTGTTCTGCTATTTAAGGCTGGATTTTGGGTTTGGCGGGGGCTGGTTCATTACTCATTATTCACAATCCCGGTCTGTTATGCCTTGTCCTGTTTTAGTCTGTTACGCCTTGTCCTGTTGAGTTCGTGCCGGAGGAACTCTGTATTGTTCTGTTTTGCCTCGGAGTATTGGGCGACTTTTATTTTATTAAATAAAACCTATGGATCGTCAACGCATTTGAGTTCTCTCTTCATGCCTCCTGCCTCCGTTCTGGTCCGGTCACCTTCCACGCCACCACGTCTCGTGACATTTTTGGGAGGACCTCTAGCAGCAAGATGACTGGAAATGATGTCAGCTCCAGCTATGTGAGGCTAATGTTATGTAAAATCAATACAAATAGTATTGTAAAACATGGACATTTATTTCATAGTTGATGTATTTTTGCTTACAGACGCTCCACTACTTAAAGACCATTCGACGTACGAAAAATTGGTGGATACGAACATTTTTTTCGGGGTGTCGCAAAATATCCGGACATCGCTATAAGTTAGATTTTGTATTGTGTGCACCTTTTTCTGAGTACAGGACATTACTGTTGTGCTTCTTTCCGCCGCTACCGGCGTGTGGTGGCACTGTAAGAAGTCACTCAGCATCCACCCTGAAGAAGAAATCTGCTTCCTCTTCCTAGTTTGTGTGTAAACATACTGTAATGAATCTCCAGCCCGCTAAGAACCTTGACATTTTTATTGTTTAATGTCTTGTGCATCCATTCAATATGGTTGGTGGTAATATGGTTGAAATCAAAGTGGAATAAGAAAGCTTGAAACGGTTGAAAAAATGGTTGGATCGCTTTTCAATCATCCACTCTCTATCTACTACTAGGGTGGACCTCTTGAAGCCCATCTTACAAAAGTAAGTTAAACTTAACTTTATTTATCTTTATACAGCATATTATTTGATAAAATGTTTATTTTTTAGCACAAAACAATACAGGTTATTTATACAAGCCTTAAATACACTTATATGAACCTTAAACACTGAAGCAACTTACGAATAAATTCAACTTCGTTCGCAGGTAGGGCACCGTTGTATTTTTTGGATCAATATTTGTTTTTGCAATGAATTACATTTTTCCCACCAGGAGTCGCTTATTAATACAGACTGTGACTCTAGACTTTCATATTAAGGCCTCAAACTATCACCCCGCAGGCCGCAATTGGCCCCCAGGCCGAGGGTTTGAGACTTCACAATACAGAAACATTTAATGGTCAAATTTTACATGGTGTCTCTTTAATAAGGCATTACCAGGGCAGCCCAAGATCCTCAAAGTGCTTTATTTGGATGCTGGGATGTAAATAAATAGCGCAGGGTTGAATGTCACTAAGTAATGGAAGCTGGATTTCCTCACCAGATGGAGCAAGTATCTCTAAAAGGGTTTTAGGATTTGGATGCCGGACAGAGTTTTTTTCGGTTTGATTTTGGGTCGTGCAATCGGAGATCGGAAGGAGTCGGCGGAGCGCTCCCGTCGGACGCATACTTGGCATCCGATTTGCTCAGATTTCGCCCCTTCCCCCTTTTAATCTGTCCCTCTCAAACCTTGGTCCAGCGCAGTCTGCGTGCCAACAGATTAGCACAAAGAGAAATTCTAACCCAACAGTGATCTCGCAAAGATACCTCGTCGGCCTCAAATCCAGATTAAGTCTACAGATATGCACTCTTATGGCGCATATTAGCATTAGCTAACTTGTTTTATTTATATATTTGGCAAAAGGGATCATTGAGCTATGGAATATCGTTCCTCCCATATGTAGAAATAGATAAAAGGACGAAAAAATACATACAAATATATGTCAAATAAATACATTAACACATAAATAAAGCAGGTAATACCGAAATATATAACATAAATGCTATTCATTGATGCAGTTTGTCTTTTATTTTGTCGTTAATTTATTTTCGTATTTAGTTTCTCATGTTTTGTTGTGTATTTTGACATTTTTTTATTTTGGTATTTATTTTTTCATATATTTTATCTTTTTTATTTATTTTTTTGTCATGTAATGTATTAAATTGTGTATTTTGTCATTATTTTTGCCGTTTACTTTTTAATTTGTCAATGTCAGTATTTACTGTATTTCTGGGTTTATTCGGTCGTGTATTTTGTGATTAATCTATTTATTTTGACAATATTTATTTTTGGATTCATTATTATTATATTTATTATTATATTTATTATATATATATATATATATATATATATATATATATATATATATATATATATATATATGGCAGTGGGCAGGGGACATCCTGAACTGGTTGCCAGCCAATCACAGGGCACACAGGGACAGACAATTTGCTCGCTCCTTCACACCTAGGGACAATTTGGACCAGCCAATTAACTGACATGCATGTTTTTGGGATGTGGGAAACCGGAGTGCCCTGAGGAAACCCACGCAAGCACTGGGAGAACATGCAAACTCCACACAAGAGGTTCGATCTCACGACCTCAGAACTGTGCCGCACACGCGCTAACCACTGCGCCGCCGTGCTGCCCGTATACATATATATATATATATATATATATATATATATATATATATATATATATATATATATACATATATATATAAAATTTATTTTATTATTCATTTATTTAGTCTTTTTCAGTATTCATTTAACTTTTGTATTTATTTTGTCATGTACTGTATTTTAATGTGTATTTTCCCTTTTGTTTTGGTATTTACTTTGTAATTTATTTATGACTATATTTATTTCAGTATTTCTTTTGTCATGCATTTGGCCTTGTATTTTTTCATTTTTGGTATTTGTTGTGTCATGTATTTTGTAGTGTATTTTGTCATTTACTTATTTCAGTATGTCTTTTGTCATTTATTTTGTCATTTATTCTATCGTGTATTGTCACATCAAAATGCTTTCCAAATAAAGAAGTGGCCCGGTTGCCTCAGCTTTTTACCCATTCGTTCATCAGTAATGAACCAATAGGGGGAAAGCGAAGCTAGTTTGACGTCCCCCACATTAGATTAACATTTTGTCACACGACAAAACACATGACAAAAAGAAGAATTAAGTTACATAAGGCATGAATATTTGAATAAATTACATTGTATCATATGCTAAGGTATTCCATGGTTTATCTATGCATTCACTTATATATATGGCATATATTTGCATCCATTATCTCCATCCATTATCTGCACCGCAGTCGCAGGGCACACAGAGACATTCACACCTCTGGACAATATGGGCCGCCCAATGAACCTGACATGCATTTTTTTCTTTCTTCATACATATATTTCTACACAGGCAGGATTGACCCTCCGTACTGAGCTTGAACGTCACAAAATCTGCCTTGGGTGCTTTAGGAGGGAGGAGTTGTGGCAGGAGAACGAGGAGTAATCCATATTATGAGAGGCTGAAAAATCCGGGGAATTATTTAAGAAGGCCTTTGTTGCATTCCTTTCGAAAGGGATGAGCGGGGCCGTCGGGCCCCAGATTATGTGATTTCAATTAAGAGGCTAAAGATGGACGATCGGAGGATGACGCCAGCCCTTTTTAAAAGGACTGGACGACAGATCAAACCAGAGCTCGGACCAAATAAACGTGAGAGCTTTATTTCGGGAGACTTGATAGCTGCTGTAATATATCCTTCATAAGGTCATAAAAAAACATCGAGTTGGTAATGCTTGCAATGGTCACGCCGAGCTTTCCTTAGGGTCTCTTTTGCTTCGGGGAAGCTATATTTTTTTAAACCCAAGGAATCAATCATGTTTTACCTTAAGTACTTAAAGACAGCTTAATGACCTTCTCTTTCAATCAAATTTAGGCAATTGTAGTCTGAACTATCTAAAATATTAAATGTTCTAAAGTTAGTGAGCTAAATTAAAAAAATAGCGGTTGGGAAGTGTTAAATAATGGGTGTCCAAATATTCAGAAGACACGCCAGATTTGGCAAGCTGAATCTGTTGAGGGCGGACTATTTAGCCTGGCATTTTTTTGAACAGTCTTCAATAAATGCACCCTCTGTGAAAGGTTTGTAGTGCTTGGCAATCAGCTTCACGATCTCGTAGCTCGCCTAAGTAGCATTTTCGTTTGTCTTATCATAAACAAGTGCGGCAGTGTGGTTAAAACATCTTCCAGTTCTTTTCACAGCGTTGTTTTCCAGTTCATTTTTTGTAGTCAGCATGGTTCGTCTGACAGCCTCTTGATATTATATCCTTTGAAAACAGCTAAAGTGTCTTGGCAAATTTGGCAGACACAGTGGTTTCAGATATCGGTGAAAAATTACTGAAATTTCCACTTGCCCTCAAAGTGGCAGCCCTTACAAACAACTTTCATTTTTTTACAGTCGTCATGTCTGAAATGGGGTGGGCTAAAATTCTCACAGAAATCCAAGGTCTAGGGGGTAAAGAGCTACTGCCATCATCTGGATAAATTGTATTTAAAAAAAAAAAGGTAAACGTTTATTTGATCGTTTTCGTCTACATTACTGCATGGCAACATATTAATAATCTTATGACATAGGCCGCAAGACAGTCAAAGTTTAATCACGAGCCATAACTGGCCCCCGGGCCGGAATTTGGTCGTGGCTGGGTTAAAGGACACTGTGTAATTTTTGGGTAGAGCACGTATACACGGATATGAGCATGATATCACACTCCAACCGCCCCCCTCCCCCCATTCCTCCTTCCTAATGTGTTCCGCTTCGAAGAGCTTTACTGAAAGTAAGATAAAAGCACATAGGTCTGGTGGAAAATAAAGCATAAAGGCTCTTTGAACCCAGTTGGGTTAACAGATACCTAATAGAGAAAATAATTTAACTTTTTTGCTTGGGCACAATTTTTTTAAGGACACCTAAAACAACGCACCTCACCTTTAAGTGTGGCTGCCAGTATTGTAGTTAATATCAATTATAAAATAAAATATTCCAAAAAGTGCATGTTCATATGATAGTTCGTGTATTTTTATGACAATTAAGACAATTTAATTTTGCTTGATATTCAAATCAATATTCCATGTTTAATGAGTGAAGCTTACTTTTCTGTGATATCAGAAAGTTATTATTATTTTCATCTTTCTTTTCAATAGAAATATGTTCAAATCAGTAAAATAATACTTAGAATGAAAAAGATTATGTATTAAAAATACTACTACTAATTAGCTGTAAAATTTAAAAAAAAAAAAAAAACTGTAATATACTATACTATACTCCATCCATCCATCCATTGTCTTCCGCTTATCCGGGGTCGGGTCGCGGGGAAAGCAGCCTTAAAAGGGAAGCCCAGAAGTCCCAATCCCCAGCTACTTCTTCCAGCTCATCCGACTGGATCCCGATGCGTTCCCAGGCCAGCCGAGAGACATAGTCTTTCCAGCGTGTCCTGGGTCGCCCTCGGGGCCTCCTGCCGGTGGGACATGCCTGGAACACCTCCCGGGGGAGGCATCCAGGAGACATCCTTATCAGATGCCTGAGCCACCTCAACTGGCTCCTCTCAATGTGGAGGAGCAGTGGCTCTACACAGAGTCCCTACCGGATGACTGAGCTGCTCACCTTATCTCAAAAGGGAAAGCCCAGACACCCTGCGGAGGAAACTCATTACGGCCACTTGTATCCGGGATCGTGTTCTTTCGGTCATTACCCAAAGTCCATGACCATAGGTAAGGGTAGGAACGTAGATCGACCTGTTGAACGAGAGCTTGGCCTTTCGGCTCAGCACTCTCTTCCGAATGACAGCGAACGCTGCACCGACCCGTCTGTCGATCTCCCATTCCACCCTACCCTTACTCGTGAACAAGACCCCAAGATACTTTAACTCCTCCACTATGGGCAAGATCTCATCCCCAACCCAGAGGGAGCATGCCACCCTTTTGTACCATGGTCTCGAACTTAAAGGTGCTGATCCTCATCCCGGCCGCTTCACACTCGGTTGCGAATCGCTCCAGCGAGAGCTGAAGATCACATCCTGAGGAAGCCAACAGCACCACGTCATCTGCAAAAAGCAGTGACGTAATGCTGAGGCCCCCGAACCGGACTCCATCCCCACCAAGGCTGCGCCTAGAAATTCTGTCCATAAAAGTTATAACCAGAATCGGTGACAAAGGGCAGCCTTGGTGGAGTCCAACCCTCACCGGGAACGAATATGACTTACTGCCAGCAATGCGGACCAGACTCTGGCACCGGGCATACAGGGACCGCACAGCCCGAATAAGACTGTGCGGTACCCCATACTCCCGAAGCACCCCCCACAACAGGGCCTCTCGAAGAACACAGTCGAATGCCTTCTGCAAGTCCACAAAACACATGTAGACCGGATAGGCAAAATCCTATGCACCCTCAAGGACCCTGCAGAAGTTATAGAGCTCGTCCAGTGTTGCACGGCCTGGACGAAAACCACACTGTTTATCCTGAATCCGGGATTCTGACCTCCTGGCGGACCCTCCTCTCCAGTACCCCTGAATAGACCTTACCAGGGAATTGGTCCATAATTCCCCTCGCCGGGACGCGGCTAACCGGGGCCCTCTTCTGGAGCACGGCCTGGAGGTGGGGTCTGCTGGCTAGTTCCTGGTGGCCGGGCCTTTGCTCACAGGATCCTGCCGGGCACAGCCCGAAGGGACGACGTGGATCCCTCTTCCCATGGGCTCACCACCTGTAGTAGGGGGCAAAGGGGTCGGGTGCGTAGAGAGCTGAGTAGCAGCCAAGGAAGGGGTCCTTGGTGCGATGACCCCCGACTACAGAAACTATACTATACTATACTGTAAAGTTTCAAAAACTGATCAGCCCTAAGGAGTTTGGAAATCAACAGCATCATGATTGACCAATAGATAAGTGTTGTAATATTTACAACAGTGCGTAATAATAGTCAAATTAAGTAACTGGCATTCTATAAATCTCCCATGCATTTTTCCAATATTAAAAACAGAATAACCTCATCACTGTACGATACTATACTATACTATACTATACTATACTATACTATACTATACTATACTATACTATACTATACTATATTACTGTTTTATCTCTTAAAGACACAATGTCCCTTTAAATTGATCACCCTAACTCTGAAACAATGTGGAATGGCATGTATAATGGGTTATAATTCCAACATGGTGCAGCAAAACATATAAACAGACACTCATGCAATGCCCCTTTAAGACAAAAAAAATGTAAAAAAACCAAAACGTATACTTTTAATTGTCGCCGCTGCGTCGGATGAGGCCCGATTGCGCAAGAGCGCTGAAAATCACTTGAGGTAAACGAGTGATTGCACTGGAGGACCGTTCGAGTACGGTTGAGCAGTCCTTCAGCGGCTTCTGTTTGGCAAATGGAGCCGGCGAGTTGGGAGGATGAGGAGGCTGGAGGGGTCACGGGGGCCCGGGAGCCCTGGGGGAAGGGGGTGGTGTGGGGAGGGTTCCCGCCCGTCCAATTGCGTCCTCGGCAAATCCTTAACCCTTAGCCGCCGCTCATCAACCAGAGACGGCTAATTGAACAATCGCCATCTCTCGAACGCTTTTATATGCTGTCCGTTCTCAGAGTAAAAAAAGAAGGCCTTGCATGTGCTCTTGTCTTAATGGAAATGGTAAAAAAAAAGCTTTGTAGTTTAGTCATCCTGGAGTCCAGCAAACTGGAAAAGACCACTTCCAACATCCAACAAAAGCTCTCGGAAATTGCAGGCTGTCTAATATTATCTACAAGCAGATAATTTGGAATTGAAGATTGGATTTGGATGCTTGGATTGTTTGGAGGTCCAGAGCTGCAATACAAAATTTGGCCATCAGAGGGGATAAGAGACCCTACGAAAGTAGAACACACAAAAGCAGATGTTTAGCGATATTGTTGGTATTTTCTGGGGTTCCTTGGCATGAAACTGTTAGATAATTAAAATGTGTCGCTGAGTATGTTGTCACTATCACATGAGTTTCACAGCTGTATTATGATCTTATCATAACAATGTTACTTTGATAATCACATTATTTATTTAGTTGATATAAATGCACCTTGTTCTTATCCACATATATGAATAAGGCATTTACTCTCTGTATTCATTTGATGTTTATTTTAATTTTTTAATTTTTGAAACTGTTTAATTTTTGTTTTAAAGACAGATTTATTTCTCACACACAATTCTACTGAGTCGTATATATATATATATATATATATATATATATATATATATATATATATATATATATATATATATATATATATATATATATATATATATCATATCATCTCATCAGCTGCACCGCTTATCCTCAGTAGGGTCGCGGGGGTGCTGGAGCCCATCCCAGCAATCATCGGGCAGTGGGCAGGGGACAACCTGAACTGGTTGCCAGCCAATCGCAGGGCACACAGGGACAGACAACTCACTCGCTCATTCACACCTCGGGACAATTTGGACCGGCTAATTCACCTGAAATGCATGTTTTTTGGAATGTGGGAGGAAACCGGAGTGCCCGGAGGAAACCCACGCAAGCACGGGGAGAACATACAAACTCCGCACAGGAAGTCTGGAGCTGGATTTGAACCCACGCAGGAGGTTCCCATGACTTGAACTGTGCTGCTGTGCCGTGCTGCCCATATATATACAGTATATATATATATATATATATATATATATATATATATATATATATATATATATATATATATATATATATATATATATATATATATATATATATATCAAATCCACGCCTTTTTTCTATAAGACAGGGGGCGAGACATTCTTTGATGCCCTTTCTATTGGGAAGAACTTTCTCCTGATCAACCGGCCCAGAGTGACTGTTCATTTTATTTTGTTACTTTTTAATAAAAGTCCACAACTGAGCTGCTTCTCTTTATCTGATTTTTTCTTTGTCCAAATACTTGTTCTGGTCCTGGAAAATGATCACGTGCCGAGACACGGATTGTCTACGCCAACAAAACCGAGCGACGCAGACTCAAGGGAGGCCTGTAGTGCTACTGTTTAGTTTTCACAAAAATCGATTCAGCTGTTTCGAAACCTAGAAGTTACATAAAAACACACCCCACACTCAAATAGGGATTAATGAAATAATTTAATTAGATTTAGATTACCAAGCAGATTTTTGACGTATATTAGCCACCAACGGGTCAATAAATCTACTAAACTGGCCCATCATAACCGGTGTTATGGCAGTGTAAGAAACAAATTCCTTACTTTTTGGTGGGTAGTTTTTCTCATTATAAGAATATTTGTTTCTTTTCTTTTGAGAAAATAAAACACAGTGGCAGATCACTTCCTTCATTTTGGGGATTATAATTTACTAAAATGATCAATAAATTTCCCAATTCTGCTCATTTTACGTATTATTTGGCATCTTTAGTTTTAGTTTTTAATATCTTATTCAAGTACCATATTTACTGGTCTATAGGGTGCACTGGATTATAAGGCACACCTTTGAAATTCTTGCCTTTTTTAAAGGTGTGCCTCATAGTCTGGAAAATACAGTAAATTAAGCTCATGTTTCTAGTAACACTTTGTAGCATTTTAAATATGCTTCTACTATATTTGAGTGTATTATATATTAAATTATCATATTTTAATTATTGTTGTACAATAAGAAAAATATAATTTAAAATGACATATACTTCTCTCTCTTCAGGTATTACTCTTCCTATTTTAACGAAACACATTTTAAATATCTGCAAAACAATCTACTGTCTCCCATATCAGTTATTTTTGCAAATATTTTACCCGCCAAAATAAGAGAAATAAAGATAAAAGTACACACAATTACTGGTTAACTAGGCAATAATAACAGCACCTCCGCCAACCCATGCTTCCCCTCTTGAAATTAAAAAGGAAGAGGAAAAAAAGAAAAAAAAACTAGGACAATAATAATTGCTACATACAAAAAGAACTCGTAATTACACAACATTCAGTTTGGTAAGTGCGCCAAACTAATGCAGCGGGGATGACGTGAGGAGTCTCATTGGAGTCCTCAGTTGAAGCTTATTAGATGTGCGCTAAACAATACGGGAGAAGAAGCTAGCCAAGGAGCGCTTACAGACGGCGCTAATCAGCGCTTATTTGCGTCCTTGATGCTCGCTCATGGATCACAAATGTCTTGTTTGCCATCAAAAACATCTCTTTAATTGGAGACAAAAACACATCTTGACGTGGAAGATGATTTAAGCCCTCCTTCATTAAAATGCCGTGCTCTCCTTACTCCATGACTGGACCTTGATCGTATTAGCGAGCAGAAGATGCTAATAAGCGAACATCATGAAAAAAGCAATGTCTTGGTTGATTAAGCGCCATACACAACAATAAGGTGCACATAAAAGTCTCCTATTTTCTTCAAATTGTGCGCCGCCCCCTATCGTGCAGTGCCCCCTGTGTGTATGATGTAAGACAGCGGATGTAGCTGAAAACAACACGCTAAAGGGTGAAGTGAGGACTTCACTGCTATAGGTTAATGAATCACACTCCAGAGCTTAATGCTCAATTCTTAATCGATTTCTGAGTAAAATCCCATATTTTTGTGGGATCGTTCACATTTCCAAACTAATGTGGCTTGAATGCGATGTCTTGTGACCTTTAAGCATCTCGTTTTAACGCCACGGGTGTACTGCATGCGAAGAAGAGGACACGTGACATCACACGCAATGCGCAAATTGTTTGCTAAAGTACTCATGGATGCTAATGCCATATTGTATCTAGCATTTTAAAGTTATTGTGCTACCAGAGGCTGAACAGAGTTGTCCCTCCACATATTAAATCCAAAACTTCACTTCCCCTTCATTGAATGCTTTCCTTGTTTTCGTCCGCCATGGTGTGTTGGTTTCTATGCTACGCGAAAGAGCATGGAAAACGAATGTAACAAGGGTTAAAATATTCCACACCGGGTTATCCATGCCCAATGGTGGTTGTTCCCACACGACTAAGCAGTCACTGAATATGTCACATGACAACACCTGATTGTAATCAGTCAATAACCATTCCCCCTGGGTACTATTTAAACTGCAATAGCCTCCTTAGTTGTGTGGGAGAGCAAGAAGTGAAAGCTGCAGAAATTTAGTTTTGAATACCTGATGACTAATTGGACTGGCCAGGTGCCCAACAGCCCAACCTAAATCATGATGGCGAGCTGAGGAGACATCCTTCTCTTGATTTAAATTCAATCCCTGGTCTACTAGGAGGTGCCAAAGCCTATCACCGGTTCTGTCAACCTCTCAAGCATTGCCACCGTCAACCTTTATTCAGAACAATTGCGCTATGAACATTATCCACATAAATCCATAGAACAAAGAACACTGTGCTTAGTTATTCATGAACTACAACTTGGAGAACTGGCCAATTTTCAGGTTGTTGACAGAGATTTGTGCACATTAATTTAGTTTGTCCTAATGCAGTTTGTAAACATTTGTGTTTTTGTTGTTCTATCTTTGTATATATATTTTATATTTTCCAATAAATTTCTTTGCACAACATACTTAACTTACTGTTTCCCGGTCCTTCAGCAGTTGAACATATTTTTCTGATTCACAACCCATCACTAAAAGGTTAACATTAGTAATAACATAATTATTATTATAGTAACAACCAAATACTTGCTACACTAGCAGCCGTGAGAGAATTGAAGATTAATGAATCGATGGTTTGCATGTGAAGGAAGCTGAGAAACAAAATAAGTAAAGAAACCTCAGCTGAGCTCCTGCGTAAATAAGAGAGATGGCCCAAATTGGAGGAAAAACTCAAGCAGGGGATCATCGAGCAAGGCTCAACAGTACAAGAAGGCTTTTCAGACCCAGTTGTGCGCTACGGTGCTCTTTTTTAAAAGCTGTTTTACATTTGTTATCCACATCTAAATTAACCAAAACCAAACTTAGTTTGGCTCCTGCTGTGTTTTTAAATAAGTACACTTGTATGCTTATCTGTGTTGTTAAAAAGCGGCCGTACCAGAGCGCATGGCGCCCTATTAGGCGGCACGCCGTCTTTTTGTGTCAAATACAGAAATAGAACCAGCTACCGTGACTGCACCTTTAACGCGGTGCGCCCTATGGTTGTGAAAATACGGTAGTGTGGAAGATTTTTTTCTTTATCCTCTGCGAACAATGACCAAACACTTAAGAGTATGTGTCAATTTAACGTGTTTACAGTCCTTAAATTAGCTACATTAGGTCTGTCTCGTACATAAAGCATCAATCCGTGCCAAGTTAGCTAGTAATTTTGTGTACTTTAAAAGGACACTGTGTACTGTGTACTGTATTGTGTAGTGGAACTGAAAATGAGTGATGAAAAGCACAAGGAAGATATTCACATCTTCAAGATAAACCTATTTTTATATGTCGCTTTAGGTACATGCTAACAGACAATGCAAAATAATGGGACAGAAAAAAAGATTACAGATATATTTTGTAAAAATAAAGATTCATTTACAGTATTACAATTTTATCTAAAAGCCTTTTTATATTGCACATTATAAAGAACAATATAAAATACCTGTGTGCGGGAGTTTGAACTCTTTTTATTCCTTTACATTCGACATGGCCGGTGGTGCTGCTCTTTGCCTCCAGTCTTATTCATTCCACACACGCAGCACACCCATAATTTTTTTAAACAACATCGCAAACAAAATTTTCTCATTTTATGTGTATTCAGTTTATTTTGCGTTCTATTAGTATATTTGGTACTGGAGTCTAAAAGTAATGACAACTAATAAAGTAACTTTATTACTGCAAAATTTTGGTATTCGAATTACATTACAGTAGTCAAGTCAAGTCATGTTTATTTGTATAACCCTTAATCACAAAGAGTCTCAAAGGGCTGCATTGACCACAGATTATTGCAAACCACTTACTATTATTACACTATCCCCTGATCTAAAACCTACATGAGGGCAAATAATACAAAAAAGAAAAAAAAAATTTTTTCTTTTTTTTTCAAATTTTATTATTATTTTTTAGACCCGGTTAATGGGGATCAAAACCACCCGCGAAAAGTGAAAATCTGCGAAGTCGCGAGGCCCCTTCAGAAATGCTTGAAAAAAAAGAAAAAAACAACTTTTTAATTTTTTTTTAAAATTATTTTATCATTATTAATTTTTAGACCTGCAAAGCTCTGAACCCGCGAACGTGGAACCACAAAGTAGCGATGCCCCTTCAAAAATGCTTAAAAATATATTTTTATTTTTTATTTCTATTTTTTTAATTATTTTATTTTATTGTTATTAATTTTTAGACCTGCGAAGCTCTGAACCCGCGAACGTGGAACCACAAAGTAGCGACGCCCCTTCAAAAATGCTTAAAAAATATATTTTATTTTTTATTTTTTTTAATTAGTTTATCTTATTATTACCGTAAATTCCGGACTATAAGCCGCTACTTTTTTCCCAAACGTTCAACCCTGTGGCTTATTCAGTGATGCGGCCAATTTATGTAATTTTGTTAACAGCCGCCAGCAGCGCTTAAGTACAAAAGGTAAAATTTAATATATAATATATGCGCCGAGGAAGACTGCAACTTCTTTGCTTGTGGACAAATTAAATTTCATCCATCCATTCATCCATTGTCTTCCGCTTATCCGAGGTCGGGTCGCGGGAGCAGCAGCGTCAAAAGGGAAGCCCAGACGTCCCTATCCCCAGCCACCTCCTCCAGCTCATCCGACGGGACCCCGAGGTGTTCCCAAGCCAGCCGAGAGACATAGTCTCTCCAACGTGTCCTGGGCCGCCCCCGGGGACTCCTGCCGGTGGGACATGCCCGGAACACCTCTCGAGGGAGGCGTCCAGGAGGCATCCTTATTAGATGCCCGAGCCACCTCAACTGGCTCCTCTCAAGGCGGAGGAGCAGTGGCTCTACACCGAGTCCCTCCCGGATGACTGAGCTTCTCACCTCATCTCTAAGGGAGAACCCAGCCACCCTGCGGAGGAAACTCATTTCGGCCACTTGTATCCGGGATCGAGTTCTTTCGGTCATGACCCAAAGTTCATGACCATAGGTGAGGGTAGGAACGTAGATCGACTGGTAGATCGAGAGCTTTGCCTTTCGGCTCAGCTCCCTCTTCACCACGACGGACCGGTACAGGGTCCGAATGACGGCAGACGCTGCACCGACCCGTCTGTCGATCTCCCGTTCCATCCTACCCTCACTCGTGAACAAGACCCCAAGATACTTGAACTCCTCCACTTGGGGCAAGACCTCCCCCCCGACCCGGAGGGAGCATACCACCCTTTTCCGACTGAGAACCATGGCCTCGGACTTGGAGGTGCTGATCCCCATCCCGGCCGCTTCACACTCGGCTGCGAATCGTTCCAGCGAGAGCTGAAGATCACGGCCTGAGGAAGCCAACAGCACCACGTCATCTGCAAAAAGCAGTGACGCAATGCTGAGGCCCCCAAACCGGACTCCATCCCCGCCAAGGCTGCGCCTAGAAATTCTGTCCATAAAAGTTATGAACAGAATCGGTGACAAAGGGCAGCCCTGGCGGAGCCCAACCCTCACCGGGAACGAATCCGACTTACTGCCGGCAATGCGGACCAGACTCTGGCACCGGACATACAGGGACCGCACAGCCCGGATAAGACTGTGCGATACCCCATACTCCCGAAGCACCCCCCACAGGGCCTTCCGAGGAACACGGTTGAATGCCTTCTCCAAGTCCACAAAACACATGTAGACCGGACAGGCAAACTCCCATGCACCCTCAAAGACCCTGCAGAGTGTATAGAGCTGGTCCAGTGTTCCACGGCCAGGACGAAAACCACAATGTTCCTCCTGAATCCGAGATTCGACTTCCTGGCGGACCCTCCTCTCCAGTACCCCTGAATAGACCTTACCAGGGAGGCTGAGAAGTGTGATTCCCCTGTAGTTGGAACACACTCTCCGGTCCCCCTTCTTAAAAACGGGAACCACCACCCCAGTCTGCCAGTCCAGAGGCACTGTCCCCGATGTCCACGCGATGTTGCAGAGGCGCGCCAACCATGACACGCCCACAACATCCAGAGCCTTAATGAAGTCCGGGCGGATCTCATCGACCCCCGGGGCCCTGCCACCGAGGAGTTTTTGACCACCTCGGTGACTTCAACCCCAGTGATACGAGAGCCCAACCCAGAGTCCTCAGGCTCTGCTTCCCCAGAGGAAGACGTGCCGGTGGGATTGAGGAGGTCTTCGAAGTACTCCGTCCACTGATTCACAATGTCCCGGGTCGAGGTCAGCAGCGCCCCATCGGCACTATACACAGTGTCGATGGCACACCGCTTCCCCCCCCTAAGACGCCGGATGGTGGACCAGAATTTCCTCGAAGCCGTTCGGAAGTCGGCTTCCATGGCCTCGCCAAACTCCTCCCATGCCCGAGTTTTTGCCTCGGCAACCGCCGAAGTCGCATTCCGCTTGGCCAGCCGATACCTGCCAACTGCTTCCAGAGTCCCACAGGCCAGGAAGGCCCGATAAGATTCCTTCTTCAGCTTGACGGCATCCCTCACCGCCGGTGACCACCAACGGGTCTGAGGGTTGCCGCCGCGGCAGGCACCGACTACCTTACGGCCACAGCTCCGATCAGCTGCCTCGACAATGGAGGTGCGGAACATGGTCCACTCGGACTCAATGTCCCCCGCCTCCCTCGGGACATGGGCGAAGTTCTGCCGGAGGTGTGAATTGAAACTTCTTCTGACAGGAGATTCTTCCAGCCGTTCCCAACAGACCCTCACAACACGCTGGGTCTGCCGGGTCGGACCGGCATCTTCCCCCACCATCGAAGCCAACTCACCACCAGGTGGTGATCAGTTGACAGCTCCGCCCCTCTCTTCACCCGAGTGTCCAGAACATGCGGCCGCAGGTCCGACGAAACGACGAGAGGGTACTCCGAACTGCTATTTGGTGCATAAGCACAAACAACAGTCAGGACCCGTCCCCCCACCCGAAGGCGGAGGGAGGCTACCCTCTCGTCTACTGGGGTGAACCCCAACGTACAGGCGCCGAGCCGTGGAGCAATTAATATGCCCACACCGGCTCTGCGCCTCTCACCACGGGCAACTCCATCCGGCCCCCAGGCGCTCGCCAGCGGACCCCACCTCCAGGCCTGGCTCCAGAAGTGGGCCCCGGTAACCCGCGTCCGGGCGAGGGAAATCGAGGACCAAAGTTTTGTGTCATCATAAGGGGTCTTCTGATCTCCGTTTTGTCTGGCCACTCACCTAGGACCTGTTTGCCATGGGTGACCCTACCAGGGGCTTAAAGCCCCCGACAACATAGCTCCTAGGATCATTGGGACACACAAACTCCTCCACCACGATAAGGTAGCAGATCAAGGAGAGAGGACAAATTAAATTTACGTAGACATATCCTCATCATGCAAATTTAAAAAAGAAAGGCACATGACGCAGCTTTCAAGCTAAACGCAATCGAGCAGTCCGATAAAGAAGGAAACAGAGCTAATGCACGTGAACTTTACCTTGCGGCGTGTTGCTAGCGTGTTTTTGAATAAGGGAGCGTGGGACGACGTCCACGTGACAAAGTCTCTTTCCCATACTGAAGGAAGACGATTTTGATGACATCAGATGTGGGTAGGAAGAAAAGGACGGTTTACCGTGATTTCTGCATGTACGGTATGTTTTTTTTAACAGACCCGTCTACCGTATTGCGAGCGTGTTGCTAGTAGCGTTTTGCTACCCTTCACAGGCACGGTTTGGGATGAACGTTATAATATTATTATTAAAGCTTTGAAAACTCTCTCGGTGTACCGTCTTTCTTTGTAAATATGTATAACCACGTATACTATGTACTTGCAACTGTAAAAGTATTTATTTGTATTTATTTTGGACACTTATTCTGATAAGTCTTGCACTGGCCAATTAAAAAGAAGAGGCGTAACAAACGCGGGGGATGACGGTAAGTGGGGAACTGCAAAGGTGAGTGTTTGTGGACACAGGGGACAATAGTGGATATATATTTTTCCCACCCTTACCTTTGGAAATTTCCCCCTTTTTTTCCTTGGATTACTTTCAACGGGACCCGGACTCTGCAGGTCTGCATCAAATCTTAAGTACTGCTATCATTTTCCGTTCATTCTGCCGGCTGTGGTTTTAGGACTGTGTACTTTATATTCAGTTAAAATCGGGGACTCAAAGTCGGGTTTGGGTTTATTTTGTGATTGTGTTACACGTTTTAATGTGGGCGCATGCGGCTTATATACAGGTGCGGCTTGTGTAAGTACAAAAGCGGTTATCCTCTTAAAATGTGGTGGGTGCAGATTATAATCAGGTGCGCTCTATAGTCCGGAATTTACGGTATTATTTTTTAGACCTGCAAAGCTCTGAACCCGCGAACATGGAACCACGAAGTAGCGACGCCCCTTCAAAAATGCTTAAATAAATAAATAAATAAATAAATACATTATTTTATATTTTTTTTTTTTTTTTTAGGCCCGCGAAGCTCTGAATCCGCGAACATCGAAGCGCGAAGTAGCGAGGTCCCACTGTATTGCTGTTTTCGATCTGCCATCAGTATGTACCTATATTTACTCATCTTCATTCGTGCAATGTTTGCGTTGCGTCGTCTGCTACAAGCCTCGTAAAACTCCTTTTTCCACGATGTTTGTACGTTTACGTTTTGTAGCTTCATCAATTTTGTTAGCTTCTTTTGAACCTTTCTTCTGGGGCTGAGGTTTTGGCTTGATTCCTAACCACTTAACCCATTTTTCTTGTGTTCTCTGTGCGTCTACTTTGGAAAATGAAATGCAAATGCACAACCTTCTAACGCTCGGGAAAGCACAGAAAAAAAACCTGAAAGTTTTTTTTTATTACTTGTTTTTTCTTATTTTGAAAAAGTTGTTGGCCATCGGGCTGAGACGTTTTGTAAGTTGTACGCCCGACGTAAAAGATGCACGCCCCAGGCGTCCGGGCAGACGTTATTTCAGACACTGCATGGAGCAAGTGTGCGGCAGCCAAAATCCGGGTAAAACCAAGCTTTGTCTTTTGAGGCGTCTGCGTGTGTGTTTTAAAGCTTTCAAAATGGCCTTTTCAGTTCTTAGCTAGTCTTAGCTTGTCTCAAAGACGCCGCGAAAAAATAAAAAACCCTAAGCAGATCAGCGTCTTGGTGTGCGGTCAGTTTCTGAATTCTTAGTCGTCTTATAAAGAAACAAAGGAAAAAAAGACAGCAAAAAGGTGACAATTGACGCCAGGATCCCGATATACAAATCAATTTTTAACCTTTGTGAGCCCTTTTGACTGTTTTTGTTTACAGATTGATTACCAAGTACCGTAGCAAAAACAACAAAAAAAGGAGAGCGAGAGAACAGTCAATAATCTGTTTTCCCAAATGATTTTTAATCACCCTTTCAAATATTTGTCCGTCCTTTCGGATTTCTGATAGCCACACAAACAACGGGAGGAGGACAAAAAAAAGAGAGAGGACTAGGAAAAAAAGGCGAGGGGACGAGAGAGCAGTTTAAGGATGAACGCGGATAATCCCGAGCACGGTTAAATCTAAATGGTGTTTATTAAATGTCTAATTGACATTTGTGGTAAAAAATTCGGCTGTGTGTTGTTTCTGCTGCTGCATCGTTGGTAAGTGAACGAGTCGTTGAATGTAAAGCGCTTTGAGGACCTTGTAGGGTGGAAAAGCGCTATAAAGTGAAGTACCCTTTACTATCTAAATGTGCTTTCATTCATTTTATATGAAGGGGTGGTTCCAAGTGTAATTTCGAACCATTTGAATCACATATGATGAATCTAACACTGAATTTGTCAGTCGTATAAAAAAATGGGTGTTTTAAATTAAAGGTTTTTGGATTTATATATTTTTGGGGGATTTTAAGTATGTATTGCTCTTCAATTTTAGTCATTTCAATTATGTATTTTTTTATGCTGGTTTTTATTTTTGTCTTATTGTTTTTATTTTCATTATTTAATGCTTATTTTCATTGTGTTTCATTTGAATATTTTTCCTTTTTTTTCACATGTATTTATTTTGATTATACATTTATTTTTTCTATTTAATTGCAAATATTAAGTTTTAAATATGTATTTGTTTTGCTTTATTTTGTGTATTTAATTTTTGATTATTTTACATGTATTTATTTAATTCATGTATTTATTATTTGATTTGATTGTATCTATTCATAGTTAAAATTACTTATGAAATTATATTTAATGAAAACAGTTAACATGATTTAATAAAAATGACATTAAATAATAATAATAATAATAATAATAATCTTCTCATCGGGCAGCACGGCGGCGCAGTGGTTAGCGCGTGTGCGGCACAGTTCTAAGGTCTTGGGAACCTCCTGTGCGGGTTCAAATCCAGCTACAGGACCTCTTGTGCGGAGTTTGTATGTTCTCCCGTGCTTGCGTGGGTTTCCTCCGACCCCTCCGGTTTCCTCCCACATTCCAAAGACATGCATTTCAGGTGGACTGGCCGGTCCAAATTGTCCCTAGGTGTGAATAAGCGAGCGAGTTGTCTGTCCCTGTGTGCGCTGCGATTGGCTGGCAACCAGTTTGGGATGGGCTCCAGCACCGACCCTACTGTGGATAAGCGGTGCAGCTAATGAGATGAGATGTTCTCATCTTACAATGTACATTAAACATTTACTTTTCTTAACAAAGGAAAAAAAAAAAAAGTACATTTTTTTTCACTTTTACTTTTTTGTTTCTCATCAAGGATTTACAGGTTGAAAATACAGTTAAATAACAAAAGTTTAATAATGAGATTTGAGTGTTTTTTTTTAATAGTTTACTATCTCTTGTATATTTAATTATGCAGATTGCAATATCTATTCCTCTTCATTCTGTTCATTTGTATTTTGTGAAGTTTAATAATAAAAGTCTATGATCGTTTTTAATTTCTAGTTTTGTTGCATTTGTATATATACTGTATATATCATTTTCAAAAGGAGCAGTATGTAACGTATTACTGTGCAGAGTATCTGCAAAGTGACACATGCAATTCTCTTGCATCATGGGCGAGGGCAAAAGAGAGAGCAGATATTTTTATTTGGCAAACACCTCAGCCCCAAACTAAAAAAATTGTGAAATTATTAGCAAGCTAACAGCAAGTCAAGCCACCTAGTAATTTGTCATCTCGTTGCACGGACTATTTACATTTTATAATGGAGGCAGACAGGCTATCTAGTTATGCATTGGTTTTCTATGCTACATACTACATATTTCCTTCTTGTACTGCTAATCAAATAATGAAACATTGTAGGTTAATATACAAAGACTCATCACTATTTCATGCTTCGGCTATCGCTGTCTCACTACATAGCGGATTTTAAATTGAATAGTTGTTGTTGTCATTGATATCAATGTATCGTGCCTGTCATCGTGCATCATTAAGGACATCAACTCAAAGTAAGTTTGATCTTTAGGGGACACTACTTCGCAGATTTTCAACTCTCCCAGGGGGTCCTGGTCACAGTTGAACGCAATATTTGACGGATCTCTGTGGTTGTAAATCTGACTGTGCCGCACCAGACACAAACATAAACTCACATAATAGGCTCGCAGTTCACAGATACCTTAACCGCAAGGGTTGTCTGGGCACCAAATGAGGACGTAACTCTGGAAGGTCTTTTCCACTGTTGACGGTCCCTGGCCTGTTCTTGGGTCGGGGTTAAGTTGGCACCAGTCCATTCCTTAATGTAAGTTTGTTCTCTCCTCCTGTCCACTTGGACTTGGCCCTGGAGAATGATTTTAGCCAGTCATGAGGATCTTTTGACGTGACCATACCACTCATGTTTCCGTCGGTCTAATGCTCACTGTTTCGTTTGTCACATGGGCAAAGTAGCTGATGCCTAGAAGTTTCCTTTAGCATCGCATCTCCATGGCTTGGATTTCCTTTTGCTGTTTTGCTGTGAGAGTCCATGTCTTGCTAGCGTAGAGGAAGATGGAAGTAACCACCGCTTGCTTGAGTCTGATCTTGGATTTCACTGCTATGTTCTTGTCTCTCCAGATGGGTTTAAGTCTGGCAAGTGCGGGTCTGGTTTGAGCTATCCTGCACATGATATCTCGTTCTGACCTTTCTTCTGATTCGACAGCTCCAAGATATTTAATTTTGGCGATGGGTTCTAGCTCTCTGCAGCTGATGGTGATGCTTGTGGTGATACCTTTGGGATTGTTGGTCATTACTTCTGATTTTTCTGTCCTGATTTCTATCCCATCCTTATCCCGGCTGTCTACAATGTACTAACGAGCCCTTCCAACCTGTACAGCTGGGGGATTGTGGAGTCACCACCCTGCAACCTCTGTTCTAAGAAGGGGACCCTGGGGCATATCCTCGGCTTCTGTGCCAAGGGCCCTGGGGGAAGGGCGCTACTGTTGGCGCCATGATGAAGTCGTGAAGGCCATAGCAAAAACCCATAGTTGTGGGATTAGCCAATACAAGCATCTCTGCCCAATGAAGAACTCTATCACGTTTGTCCGAGCTGGGGAGAAGCCACCATCAGCTGCCTGAGCAACCTCACCTTGCTTGCGAGCAACAGCACAAGCCTGGGAGATAAAAGTTGACCTGGGAAAACACCTTAAATTCCTAGAATCAATTGCCACCACAACACTGCCACGTGCTGTTATCTCTCAGGCCACCAAGAATAATGTTCTCCTGGAACTCATGGTAATAATAATAATAATAATAATAATAATAATAATAATAATAATAATGCATTTTATTTAAAAGCGCCTTTCAGGCCACCCAAGGACACTGTACAAACAATGAAAGAAAAAAATACAATTTAAAAAGTTGTAAACGAAATAATAAATAAAAACAAGACATAAAATCATAAAAACATAAGAAATGGAGAAGCTATGTGTTGTAGGCAGTCCTGAACAGGTGTGTTTTTAGACGGGACTTAAAAGTGGAGAGAGGTGTGCAGTTTTGGAGGTCCGGAGGTAGATTGTTCCAAAGCTTGGGAGCAGCGCGACTGAAGGCTCTGGCTCCCATGGTGCTCAGATGGGCAGGGGGCACTGACAGTCGGAGGGAGGACGAGGATCTGAGGGAGCGAGTGGGGACGTGCACCTGGAGAAGGTCGGACAGGTAAGGAGGAGCCAGGTTGTGAATGGCCATATATGTATATAAGATGAGTTTGTAGCTGATGCGATGCTGAACAGGAAGCCAGTGTAGCTGTTGGAGAACGGGGGTGATGTGCTGCTGGGAAGATGTTTTTGTAATGATGCGAGCAGAGGCGTTTTGAACCAGCTGAATTTTATGGAGGGACTTTTGGGGAAGGCCGAAGAGGAGAGCATTGCAGTAGTCAAGGCGGGATGTGACAAGACTGTGGACGAGAATAGCAGTAGTGCGGGGGGTGAGGGAAGGGCGGAGTCTGGTAATATTGCGGAGGTGGAAATAAGCAGTGCGGGTGATGGTGTTGATATGTGAGTGGAAGGTAAGCATGCTATCCAGGATGACACCCAGACTCTTGACCTGGGGGGAGGGGGACACTAAAGAGCTGTCGATGTTGAGAGAGAAGTTGTTTACTTTGGATAAAGTGGATTTGGTGCCAAGAAGGAGGAATTCTGTTTTATTGGCATTTAATTTAAGAAAGTTTGTTGTGAACCATGTTTTGAGTTCGGAAAGGCAAGAGGTGAGGGAGGGAGGTGGGAGTATGGAGTTTGGTTTGCAGGAGAGGTAGAGTTGGGTGTCATCAGCAAAGCAGTGAAAGTGGATATTAAATTTGCGGAGGATATGACCAAGAGGCAAGAGGTAGACGATGAAGAGAAGAGGACCTAAGACAGATCCCTGGGGTACACCTGTGGTGACTAGGGAGGGCTTTGAGGTGAAGGATTTCAGCTGGACAAACTGAGTGCGGCCAGTGAGATAGGAATGGAACCAACTGAGGGGAGTATGGGTGAGACCAATGGAGGAGAGTCTATTGAGGAGGATAGGGTGAGAGATTGTGTCGAAGGCGGCGCTCAAGTCTAGGAGGATGAGGATGGAGACTAAACCGGAGTCTGATGCTATGAGGAGATCATTTACAATACGGATTAGGGCAGTCTCTGTGCTGTGGCGGGGGCGGAAACCAGACTGAAAGGGCTCATAGAGAGAGTGGAGGGACAGGTGCGAGTGGAGTTGAGCAGCAACAGTTTTTTCAAGGATTTTTGAAATAAATGGAAGGTTGGAGATGGGGCGGAGGTTGTCGAAGTTGTTGGGGTCAGCACCATGTTTTTTAAGTGTAGGAGTAACAGCAGCGGTTTTGAAAAGTGATGGGACAATACCAGAAGAGAGTGAGGAGTGAATAATGGCAGATATGAGAGGAAGCAGGGAAGGGAGGCAGGATTTAACAAGGGATGAAGGGAGGGGATCGAGCTGGCAAGTGGTTGGCTTGGATTTGAGTATGAGGTTGGATAATTCAGCAGTCGTGGGTGGAGCAAAACTGGAGAAGAAGTGACAAGGAGAAGGAAATTCAGATGGGGAGGGAGCAGACAGGTTTTGATGGAGTTGGTGATGAATCTTAAGGATTTTGTGATTGAAGTACTCCATTATGGAGTTGCAGGTTGCTGTGGAGTACAGGTGGAGGGGGAGAGAATTTGGTGGCTGGAGGATTTTGTTCATGACAGAGAAGAGAGTTCTTGAATTTCCTTCGTTGGAAAGGATGAGGCCGGAGTAGTAGCTGGATTTGGTTTGTGCAATTTGGTCCTTGTATTTAGCAGTATGGGTAGTGTACATGTCCTTATGGATGGTGAGGCCGGTTTTTTATAGAGTCGCTCAAGTTGGCGGTTCTTTGATTTCATTGACCGAAGAGCGGGTGTAAACCAGGGGGCAGATGTGGAGAATGAGGCAGTCCTGGTTTTCAGGGGGGCAAGAGAATTTAGAATATTTGTGAGGCAGGTATTGTAGTGAGTGGTAAGCTCATCCGGGCTTGAAAGAGCTTCTGGGGGTGGGGAACGGTCAATAATGGAGCAGAGGGTGTCAATGTTGATATTTTTGGTATTACGAAAAGAAATGAGACGGGAGGTTTTGACAGTAGAGAGACAGAGTACGGTGTTAAAAGTGAGGAGGACATGATCAGATTCAGGAAAAACGTTGGAAGTGGGCTTGGAAGTAGAGAGGCCAGAGCAGCAAACCAAGTCCAATGTGTGGCCTTTAATGTGGGTGGGGAAGTCAATAAGGCTGTGTATCCCGAGACTCTCCAGGCAGGATGTGAAGTCTCTGGTGAGTGGCAGGTTGGGGTTGTCCATGTGAATATTGAAATCTCCTAATAAAATTAAATTTGGCGAGAGAGTGGATAAATGTGTAATTAAGCTGGAGAATTCATTGATAAAATCACTATGTGGCTTTGGGGGGCGATAAATTGAAGCAATAATGGTTGGCGTGGGTCCGGGGAGCTTGAACACCAGGCATTCAAAGGAAGTCGATGAAGTGACGGAGACAGGCAAGACTTTCCACTTCTCGCGGTGAATTACCGCGAGACCTCCTCCACGGCCGTTGCCACGGGGACGGCAGATGTAAACAAAGCCGGGAGGAGTGGAGTCATTCAGAGCAGCGAAGTCGTTTGTTTGTTGCCAAGTTTCTGTTAAAACGAGGAAGTCGAGTTTTCGTTCGGCGAGGACGTCTTGGATGAGGTGGCCCTTGTTCCTGAGTGAGCGGACGTTCAGCAATCCAAAGTTGACGGCGGAGGTGTCTTGTTTGACGGCGGCAGTGCTGTTAGCCGACCTAGCTAGGCGGGCTAATGTATGGCAGTTAGCCCTACGGCCGCAGTTTATGAGAGGGCGTCGAGATGTGGACCAGGTCGAGGTGATTGAACCAGGGTTTTTATACTCGACGTGCCTGCGCGATCCGCGGTGAATGTAGCGGCGTCGAGGCAGGCGAGTTATGTCAGGATGGTGGAGCAGCTCCGGTGGCGGAGGCCCCCGCGCAATCCACCGGATCCGGAGAAGATCCGCGATAGAATACTGGAGCAATCCTGTCGCTGGATGGTGGCAGAACGTCAGGAGTATCAGGAATAATCCAAAAGCGGCGAGGTTTTGGCACGCCATGACGAGGGAGAGAGGCCGGTGCTGTGACAGCTGGTATGTTTAAGTTAGCCCGAGGGCTAAGTTACGAGGGTTTGATTGATAAAGTGAAATGTTGGTTCAGGTTACATCAACCAAAGTACCCACAGTCCAAAACAGAAGGGCAAAAGAAAAATCAGAAAAAGTATCTGAGCTTCGAAAAAGTTTGGAAAAGTTTTTGGAGTGAGAAGCGGCGACATACACGCCAGCGTCCTCTCACCCCGCAATGGGAGGACCGTGTTGAGGAGGCCAATGAGAGAAAGAGGAATAAATATGCCAGAGCAACGGGTGGAAGGAGTGCCAGAGCAACGGGTGGAAATCACGATGTGAGCCTATCGAGGTGGAAGGCATAGGTTTTGCTGGCCAGTCCCTCTGCAGGGCTTAAAACATCTTGGGCATCACAGGGACCAGCAAATGAAGGGCTATTAAGAAGGTCAAAGAGGCAGCAGAAGTTGCCTCAAGATGGTTCTGGTTGAGGAGAATTAAACAGTGGGTGATGTAGCGCTACCTGGACACAAGTCAGGGTCTGATCAACCCCAGCTGGGTCGCCTGGGTGAGAGTGTATGATGTTTACAAGACCCGAAAATCTCTGTGACCCCAGGTAACATCACTGATGATTATTCCAGGTAGCATCGGTCAATGTGTGTTAAAATGTAAGGCTTTGTTCTGTTGTTGACAGATCTCTGAGTTCCTGTTCATCTCCTGCCAATCCGGCAATGTAATCATCAAAACTGAGGACAGTGGTGTTGTGTCCCCCAACACTTACTGTTCCTTCATGTTGCTCCAGAGCTTCGGACATAAACCTTTTAAGGAAGATATTGAGTAAAGTTGGAGCGAGAATGCAGCTTTGTCTCACACCGACTGTGTTCTGAAACCACTCTCCAATGGTACCATTGATCAGTACTGCACTGTTGGCATTAGCATACAGTTGTTCAATGGTCTGAACTAGTTTCTGGCCCATGTATAAAGCGGCATGCTATGCTCTGTCAAACTTCATAGGCTACCGCATAAAAAAAAAATCGCCACAGCACCGACAACAACGTTAAATGTCAAGGAGATCCCTCAGCTTCACCTCACACGTTTCTTGTATTGCACAACGTCGTTACGCTTCGCTTTTGGTAAACACACTTCATCCGCCGCCGCATCTCTGGAGTGAGCGCCATTGTTCCTCAAGTGCGCAGAAAAGTCGAGTGTGGCCGCTCTTCAAAACGGACGCATCTCCTGAAACAATGCAGCATATTAAATGATAAAGGCAAAAATAAAGCCTTGACCGCTTACTCGGCTGGAAAGAAAATGAGGCTACACAAAGCGCCGCCACCTCTGTTGACAGACTAAACGGTATGAAGTGGGCACGGTGCGATTATAAACAATTATTGGGGCCCTCTTACATCCAGTTTGGTCTTTGCTTTGTGTTGTACCAACCTTAATCAATGTGTGTTGTGTTTGTTCGGACGTTGCAAGTGATCACAATAAGGCCGGCGAAAAACTATTGGCAAACCTTGTCAACAGAAGGTTAATTCGACACGGTCTCTTTGGAGAGTCGTTTTTAAAAACAAAATCCCTTCTTTACGGTGGATATGACTACTCACTTAGCACAGTTCTTCAAATTAGAGCCATTGTTTGAACTGACATATATTTCAAAAAAATGATTATTATTAAAATGTTGCTTTGATGAGAGCGAGGTTCATATTTAATATAATACTACTACACTATGATGGACTATTCTGCATATATACTGGTATATGCACTCTTGCACTCTTTGCACTACTGTATAATACTATACATAGCCATAAGTATTTAGTATATTATTAGTACGTCAATACTCCAACTGTCTTCACAAAGAGTGTTATTAGCGATGCACGCTATCAGACCCATAAAACACAGATAACTGGGACCGATAACTACATAATTTACCAGTCTGACCAAAAACTAGTTTTCAGAGAAGTTTCAAAAGGAGATTTTTGCTCAGTTTTTTATGCTGAAATTTTAGATTTATATATAAGTGTCATTAATGCATAGAAATACTGTAAACATTGCAACTTTGCGCATTGTATTCAAGACCCCAGTACTTGTAGTGCGAGTGGGGACCGGCAGAGCTCACTTTGTCTGACCTGTCGGCTGTTCTTTTGCTATTACTGTATTCCCGCTTGAAAGGAACTCGTGCAGCCACAATCTATTATCCCCGATCACTTTTGTTGTGAGAAGATAGTTTTGTAGATGAGCGCTATGTTGTGGTCCGCCTAAAATGGACTGAATTATTTTAACCGCGTTCCATTATCCCTGGTCTATAATTGTTGATAGCAGGGGCTTGGAGTTCAAATTTGTGTCATGCGTGGTGTCTCTTTTTTCCTGTTCTTTCGGCATTAAAGGAACAGCACCTGTGTAGCCACACTAGTAGACTTTTGCTACGAGCGGAAGACAGCAAATCGGATTTTAAAAATGGGAGGAGGGGGATCCACAAAGGGTTCTGGTTCCCATTTACAGCGATAAACGAGGGATAGCATTTGATTTGTTCGCCTTGGCTATATTGAAGCAGTATAATACAATTAGATGAACAACTATGGAAGTTTGATTTGTTATCACAGAGGACAAGGAATATATGTGAGGCTGTATTAAACATTTGCTGCCTTGTAAAGACTGAGAACATTTTTGATAAATAGTGCACGTGATTACCACCATCTTGCACCAAATTTTAATCCTCTGCCCTCCACATTTGAGATGCAAATTAGGCCTGGAGATTCAAAACGTTGAGAGAATCTGAAAAAGCTTGCTATTAAAAAGATGTCTGCGACATGAGGTGAGCGACGCGTGGGCAGGTTGGATGTGGCGGCTGCTGGTGCCCACCGTAGCTAAATGAGAGGTGAGCCAGAGGAGAAAAACGGCACAAGGGCAGACTGAGAGGTGAGGCCAGAAGGAGGCAGCAAATGATAGATGGCAAGAGGAGAGGACAAGGAGTAAACAAAAGTGCCAAGAATAGATGCCAGCTGAGGTAAAGTGTCACCAAAGGTAAGTACAAGTAGGAGCCAGAAAGCCAAAATTGGGCACGATTGCAAAATAAGTGTTATGAAAAGCTTGTCAAGATAATAAATATTTTGTAACTTTGATATATTGTGGTTACGAACCACCAAATCAAAAACAAGGCACTCTAAAGTGCCCACAAAGTCGAAGCCCATGTTCACATCATTACTGTCGAATCAAAGCAAGGCCACCTGACGACAATGGCGACCAAGAAGGCTGAAAGACACCGCCTCATCACCCCAGCCAGGAAACATGGCAGATCCAAGCCATGGTTCTCATTTTCCCTATCCCTTGGTTGAAGGATACGACAAAAAAGGATATAGAGACTCTTTTGAGGATTTTTTTTTTCTTTTCCGCCATGCTATTTGCTTTCAGGGTAAATGGATTGCGGCCAGTATTGTGCCTTTCATTTAGGCAGGCCAAAACGGCATGTCCCCAGCAAAAGTGCCTTCTGACAGTCCCTGCTCACAGCAATCTGCAATCAGGGATAATGGACCGTGGCTGCACGGGTACAGTATAATTTAAATGGAAAAAATGGAGAAAAAGAGTCACCTTGCACAACACAAATTTGCTCTCTCTGCCCCTGCGCTAAACAATAGTCGACTGGGTTTGATGGATTGCGGCCAAATCTGTGCACTTAATTTAAATTGGGCCAAAATCAGTGGCTTGAGGCAAAAGTGTTCTGCTGTCCCCTGCTCTCTGCATTTGTCAACCTAGGATAATGGATTTCAACCCTGCCTTTTATTGGTCTCCGCTCACAGCTGTTTGTGATCGGGCATAATGGATCGTGGCTTTGCAAGTACATTTCAGTTTTTGGTGGACAGAACGGCAAAAAAGCCACGAGACCTGATAAAAATGCTCTCTGCCTGCCCCCACTCGCAGCACTATGCAATCTGGGATAATGGATCTTGGAACATTTTACAAATTACAATGCACTGAGACCGTGAAGTAGAAAGAGCAAAGTAGTGAGGGATTACAGCAATTGTATCCTTCTGATTCCCATTTTGTTGCAGCTGACAACGGGGCACTCTCATGTCCGCATTCTGCCTGTCAAATCAGACTTCCTTTATCCACCTGACTTGTATGCACTTACATCCAACGGCGAGATGCTCTAGGTCACCTAGACCTGATGTTGTGTCTTCAAATTTTACGACTCAAACTCCTCAGATGGAGAAGGAGACTATGGGGGAGTTGGCTCCGTCCCAAATTGTGAAGGAGTTTGGGACGGTGGTGTGTCCCCTTGGTGTCCCATCTCATCCCCCACATCCTTAATAAAGCTGATGTATGGCTGGGGATCGGACATGCCCTTGTCACAAGCTCACGTCTGGAGGGTCTGATGGATGGAAGAGAAGGCGAACGCTGAGAAAAGAACGCCGCAAACGGAGATGACAGTGATGGAGGGCAGGGGCACACCGACTCCACCTCGCACGCAGCTGTTTAGCAATAGAGGACCCCTGTTCTTTTCCGGAAAAAAACCCAATCATGATTGTAAAGAAACCTTTTTGTTTTGAGTCCAACCTGGAGAGCTTGTGCGCTGCTCTGAGGCCTCAAGGTGGCCCCAGGACCATAAAGACCTCCAAGCCCCCACCGGGTGGCAGCGCACCAGATCGGACCACAGCACACGCAAATGTGACTAAGACGACGGTCCGAATCCTCTAAGACAGGGGTCGGGAACCTTTTTGACTCAAAGAGCCATAAAAGCAAAAAATATTAATTTTATTTTGGGAAAGAGCCACACCATATATTATGAGACAAATTTACTAAATTGCTAAACCCGCGCCCCAGACAAAAGCTTAGTCTTCAGCACATTTATTTTTGATGATTTGATAAAAATTATGAAAAGAGAATAATGCCAGAGCCCCTGTCCCAAAATCAACAAACATACCACTTTAAACTTGTCTCTTTCTTGCAATGACTCAAGATCGATTAAACTCCTTTTGACCCTTTTTTATCATACATATTGGTTTCAAAACCAGATGCAAGCATTTATTTCGTAAAAACGTCACAACATTCTGAGAATAGGGAGCCTTATGTGCTTACCTTTGGCGAGAGATGGGAAGGAGTGCTTGTACTTTTTGCATAGCTCCACCCATCCCTCCCACTCACCCAATCAAATGACTAAGTTCTCTTCCGGTGTTTTGGCGTATTTACAGTTCTGTGGATTCATCATAAGGTATCCGAACACTGAACACAGATTACATAGTGAACTTTTATATAAAGGATTCTTTAGCGTTGTACAGCTAAAACGAGTTTTTTTCCCCCCTTTTTTTGTGTGACACCTTGACTGTAAATTGTAGTGAAAAACGTGCCATATATATACTGCGAAGTAATCGATCGGCAATAAGTTACGGTTTAGTTTTACGTGTAACGTAATAGGATAGACGAAACAACTTTTGGACAAGATGGAGATATTTTGCATGCAATCAAATCTGTCTCTGAGCCACAGATACTCGTAGAAAGAGCCATATATGGCTCGCGAGCCATAGGTTCCCGACCCCTGCTCTAAGAGAATCACAATAAATGTGTGCGTCTTTGAGAGTGTGTGTGCTTGTATTCAATATCTTGAGAGGAAGTGAATGACTGAATGACTAAATGAAATCATGAATGAATGAATGAACGAATGAACGAATAAATGAATGAATACATAATATAAAAGCCTTTTGACAGGTCATCACAACTCAAGACAAATTTTGAGGGTTTTATTTTAGGTTTGAATTGAATTGTTTGAGAAATTATATGGTTAAGGTTGAACTATCGATTGTGACGTTTAAGGTAAGGTAAGGGTCAATAAAATGCATTATTTCAATGGATGTCAACCCAATTGCTAAGTACAATATTAGGGTGCTATTCGTGTGTGAAGGTAAGCACCTGCCTTACCTGAAATTTTGGAATCTCAATTTCTTTAGAGGCACTCAGTTTTTTATTTATTTCTTAGTCCATTATAAATACAACTCCACATTGTTTTAGGGATATGGTGACACAAATAAAGGGACATTGTGTATTGATTTAGCGCCTCCTGGTGTTACCAAAGTGTCATTAATAGATAAACAATATTGATTTAAATGATAAGCAAACATACATGAACTATTATATAAATGGGCATGTTTTAAAATACTCGTAGGTTGAGGAATTTGCCTTCACTATACGTACCAGCTCAGTAGCCTAGATGGTAGTGTGGCCGCTCTGAGACTGGGAGGTCGCTGGTTCGCGCCTCGGCCGAGACATACCTAATTGGTATAATGGCGGCGCCCTCTGTTGGCTGCGGCTGCATCGACTCGCTACAACGGGTCAGGTGTATCGACATTTCGTCCTGTGTACATTGTTACAAAGAATGACAATACAAAGTAAATTATTATTATTATTATTATTATTATTATTATTACGAGCCTAACCAAAAGCGAGCTAACATAATTTGCCACCATCTTGCTGCTACGGGTACCCCAAAAAAACAAAAACCTAGTGAAGAGCTGGGCAAAAAAAAAGAAAGTAAAAATGTTGCTTTTTGATCCATTTGAGTCTTCATAGTTTGTATCCTTCTTTGTGGTTTATAGCACTCATTTTCGGTTGCACTACACAATAATGCTGTCACTTAAAGATAAAGGTAAGAGAAAATAAAATGTATTATGTTAATTGCTGTCTTCACAATTGTGAAGCACAAGACTGTGTGTGTAATAGCAAGTATGAGTGTCTGTTTACATGTTTTCCTGTATCATGTGTCTATTTCTTAAAGAGGCCCTTGGGTTTTTATTTCTGAGCCCATAATAAATGCATTGTTTTAGAGTTCCTGTAAATATATCATGAAAAATTGAAGACTGATTAAGAAAAAGCTGAGAAAAAGTAAACTTGAAATAGCTCGAAATGACCAAGAAAAAATATTTTCAATTAATTTTCAGCGTATGGGTTTATGGGTGTCTCCTAGGGCTTGTAATGTGTTGTGAGCTAAATTTTTAAGTGTTTGGCTTGCTTTCCAAACGTCCTGCACTTGTGACACATATCGCTATTGACAGGCTGCGCTTCTGCCCCTGAGAAAACCTTCAGAATTCAATCTCATCGATCCTCCGCAGAAGAGGGACGCCGCTTCGGGTTCCGACCCCGCATCCAAAAACTATACACCCCTCCCTGCCCAAAAAATGGTAAAGTCTTTTAAGATGTCTTCTCACTTTGTTTTCATTTCAAACATGTGAACTGAGGAGGACGTGCCAAGTAGGTGGGTGGGTGTTAAAAGAAGCTTGGGGCGGGTGTTGCATGGGTGGCACACAGTCCATGTGTTGTATGACCTTGGTCAGCGTTAAGGGGACCTCGTTTCTTGCCAAGCCAATCAATAAGCAAAATAGGCGGAGGGAAGGGGGGGTGGGAAAACGGGGCCGACTATTTGGAGCATGGGAAGCCAAACTCAAATACTGATAGGTTATCTGTCTGTCCCAGCACCACTTCTGTGCAAATATTGGACCAGCACATTTTTCACGGTGACTTGCATTTGGATTCGAAAAAAAAAGCGAGAGCAAGCAGACTGGTTTCGAGTGGGCGAAACGTCCCTGCGTTCTCCCCCTGGTGCAGTTCGTCAAGCTAAACCAGCGCAACGGTGGTCCTCGCTTTTGTCTCGGTTCTGTGCCAAGATCCAGTTGTGTGCACGTGAGCAAACAAAACTGATGAAGTGGAGCACAGAAGTGGGAGGAATTTAACATTTGGCACATATTTACGTTTTCCAGATAGGCCACTCCCACTGGAGCTTTACTGTTAAGATGTTGCTTTAACTTCATGCAAACAAACAATGCTAAATGAGGGGACTTGAAGGCACTTCAATGGGTATCCCCAGTGCGTAATATTTCACCACTAAATGGCACTGCATTGTCTAATGCGAATGCAAACCAGTGCTATAGAGAACAGCGTAGCAGCAAGATGTCAGACAAACATGGCAGCGACTTCTATGTAGGGATTTCACCATGTGACCTGTTTTTAAAAAAAATAATTAAATAATCATTGGTAATCATACCGAGTTGATTTATTTTTGCATTGTATTCAAGTCACTGGGACGCACTATCTATAAACTATTAAATATCAAATAACACATTGTTCCTGTGTTATATGATGACTAGCTGTCGCTATATATGTATATATATATATATAAAACAAATGCCAAAAAGCACAGGGAAGAATACAAACAATGGAAACTCAAAGTGACCAAATTGCACCATTTTTTTGCCCAGTATTTTGCGTTTATTTTTTAATGAATGACATTTTTTATAAATGCAGATCATTTGTCACTGGGGGGTGCTAAATAAAACTCAATTTGACTTTACGATTTCGAAATATATCATAAAAAGTAGGGTTGATATAAGATGGCAACACACTGCAAATGTCATGCTTTGCAAATCATTTTGCCCATTGTTTGTATTAAATATTGTTTGAAATGAACACAATTATTTGCCTGTATCTTTAAGTATTATTGTTTTTATTTTATTTTAATAATTTTTTAAACTTGTTTTCCTGGTTGAATAAGAACAACATTCCCAAAAACATGCATTTCAGGTTAATTAATCAAAAACTGTAAAATAGGTAAAAGAAAGAAAGTCGTTTGAAACATTACTGTTCCGTTTTGTTGTTTTTATTTTTTTACATTTTTAACTTTTCTTATTAAATAATAAAAAATAATAATAATCTATATGCAAATTATGATGGGTGTGGCATTTGTCCGATAATTCCTATTTTGTTTATAAAATAATAAAAATAGATATAGTATATAAAATCATAAAAAGTATAAAGATACAATTGAAATAAATAATATTCATGATTTATAATGAGACAAATAGATTAGCTCTCTGGGCAGCACAGTGGCGCAGTCATGAGCGGCACAATTCTGAGGTCATGAGATCGAACCTTCCTGTGAGGAGTTTGCATGTTCTCCCCGTGTTTGCATTGGTTTCCTCTAGGCACTCCAAAAACATGTTTGTCAGGTTTATTGGCCGATCCAAATTGTCCCTAGTTGTGAATGAGCGAGTGAGTTGTCTGTATCTGTGTGCCCTGTGACTGGCTGGCAACCGGTTCAGGGTGTCCCCTGCCCATTGCCCGAAGACAGCTGGGATGGGCTCCAGCACCTCCGCGACCCTACTGGGGGTAAGCGGTGCAGATAATGGATGGATGGTTTAGCTCTCTTCAATACACTTTTTCTAATACTTAAAAAAATATAGTAAAATAAGAAATAATGTAAAAATTCACAGTGAGATTCTTTTGACCCTCTGCCAATTGGATGTTTTGCTCTTTTTTGTTTAAGTTTATTTAATTTTTTATTTTACAGAGTGACTCAGTCAAAAATTTAGGTGTCATATTTGACCCCGATCCGTCCCTTCAAACACACGTGATGAATATTATTAGAGCTTTCTTCCATCTTCGCAACATTGATAAAATTTGTCCTATGCTGTCTCAGTCGGATGCGGAGATTATAATTCGCGCGTTTGTTACGTCCCGTCTCGATTACTTCAAAGCACTACTCTTTGGTCTCCCGAAGTCCAAAATCAAGAGCCTTCAGCTGGTACAAAATGCTGCAGCGAGGCTTTTAAGACAAGAAAGTTTGATCACATGACCCCGTTTTTAGCTAACCTGCATTGGCTCCCTGTTATCTTAAGATGTGATTTTAAGGCTCTGTTGGTATTATACAAAATCATGCTTGGAGTTGCTCCCTCATATCTTTCAGATTTAATTTCCCCCTATGTTCTGGTCCGGAGCCTTCGCTCTGAAAATGCTGGTCTACTAGTGATCCCAAGAGCCAAGAAGAGATCCGCAGGTTCGAGAGCGTTCTCCATCCGGGCCTCAGTGCTGTGGAATACTCTTCATCCTGAGATTCGATCTGCAACCTCAGTGGAAATGCTTAAATCTAAGCTTAAAACACACTTCTACTCTATAGCATATGAATAACCTACATTTTATGTTGCTAATATGTGTACTATTTACCCTCGTGTAGGTTTTAGATGAGGGGATGGTGTCATAATACTCTGTAGTTTGAAATGGTCTTTGATCTGCGCGGCCCTTTCAGACTCGGCCCTTTCAGACTCTTTGTGATTAAGGGCTATACAAATAAACATGACTTGACAAAGAAAAGGTACTTAAAAATAATACTTAGAATAATACAAATTATCAACAGGATTTTTGGAGGGCAGTCTATAATGTCACACCTCTTCAGTGTTGCCCTTTTTTGGGCATATTTAGACAAAAACGAATACCAAACACTAAGTTAAGCATCCGTATAGCATGCGAAGGCAGACAATCAAGCAACAAGTGTAATAGTGGAAAACATTCTTTAACCAGAACAAGGACTAGCGGACATACTAAATAGAATATGCAAATATGATGTCCAATGACAAAATTTACCAAAATGAGCTTTCTTACTGCATGTCATCACTTCTTTGTGTTTTTTTTTAAAACAATTTTACCTGAGAGTGTGTGTCCGTGTGTTGAGTCTGGTGTGAGTGCAAGCAAAAGGAAGGAAATGGCCTACTCCCTAAATGGTGTGCACTCAATGATGGCAGTTGGATGAGATCAATAATAGATGAGTGACACACGCCAAAGCCTCTGGAGGGGCTCCAGAAAATACACACACAGACTCAAATGTGCGTGTCTTTGTGTGCATGTGAACAAATGTTCCAACACAACAACCCCAAAAAAGTCGTACTTGGAACGGAGTGGAAGGTTGGGGGGATGCGACGGGCCCTTTTTCCCATCAGGTGTAGCAATCAAAGGCGAGACTGGAACGATGACTTCAAGAGCAGCGTGCGGCGAAAGCGCATTAATAATTGCACAGAAGCGATCAAAGCGCAACTGTGACATGAAATAAATGAATTAAAGGAGGGGGGGTGCAGAGGGGTAATAATAATAATATCGCCATCTGGATAGAAGAGTTTTCTTTTCCATGCTCGCTAGTACTTAAAAATTATTTTGCTGTCAAGTTGATATTGGCTAACTTTTTTCTGACTGTAATTGAATTTGACTTTGTATTTCATTTGATTTGTATTCATTTATTACATTCATTCATGTATTCAACCATTCCAGGCATTTACATTCTTTGTGTACACATGTAAATATAACTTCAATCATGACAAAAGGCCTAAAAGGGAGTGGAACAAAGAACAACGTATTAAATCCCAGCCCTTTTATCATTTATACAAAATGTAAACTAAATTAAATTTCCTACCACTTCTGTTCACTTTATATTCCAAACAGGTGTGAATCACGTTGTAGAGCTCAGAGGCATAAAAAAAATAGTTTTGTAACAGAAAGTAAACATTCATAAGGTAACAGATCGATAATATTACATTTTCAAAAGTTTTGTATCCAAAAGTACAGTATATTCGCTATGGTTCCGTTGATAGTTTATAGTGGACCCTCAAAATAAGACATCAATGGATTTTCAACTGGATTTTGAACAGGGGAGGACCCAAATCCAACCTAAGCCCTTTTTTAAATCAAATGTCTTAGGTTACTAAAGAAGATCCACCCTAAAGGGTGTGGAAGTCAAAGGGCAGCAACATGATTGGCCAATAGTGACAATAATGTATTGCAAACAGTGCAAAATGGTCAAAACAACAATCAACAGAGATGTTAGGGCAAAGGTCTCCAACGTGGTACCCCCTAAGGATAGTTGAGGTACCCTCGGACCTGTTCAGAAAATAGCCTACCAGTGCTGGGTCATTTTGATTTTCTAATAAAATGTTTTTTTGGTTGAATGAGTCTACCATTTTTTTTTTCATAGTACCATTATGGGGGGTGAGGTGCAGCCTCCCCTTCCTCGCTCGACTGCAGATATTTGGCAGTCATGTTTGGCATTGGCATCTAAAAACAACTATAGCACAGAAAGACCAAAGCAACACATGTAAAAAATTAATTTGCCAAGTGAGGCACAGTTTCAGCTGACTTCCCTCAATGCACATCACTGATATACGCGTATGCAAACATCCACAGTATGTTGGTTTTTAGTTCGTGCTACTCTGTGCTGTGCTTGATTTCATCTGTACCTTATATTTTGTCGCTTATTTGTGTCTAAATATTAGACTCACAGTGTGTTCCTAGTGAAGAGCAACCCTGCGCCTATGTCGCTCTCATTCTCCCTCATTTTCCAGTAGTCGCTCGCTGACACTGGCCACTGCTCCCCCTCTTCACATCCTGACCATCTGGGCCTCTCCTACACACAGAAACAAACACGAATGGACTCAGAACGGCTATCGAGAGCGCATTTTTCCCTCGCAGGAGTTAGCGCATCACCGAAAGGCTTTCCCTCGGCCAGGTGGACAGCTGCTACTTAGTAGCTTGTCAGGCCAGCCAACAGATTCAGGGAGGAAAAGTTGGCCGCCACTGCAGCCCAGCACTGAAAACCTTTCTCCTCCCAAACAATACTTGACGGCCACAACGCTCAGATTTAGAGGGAGGTGTCGCCATTTCTGAGGGCTCAGCAAACGACCAATCATGGCTCCGATGTTTTTTCATCATCATAAGAAAAACACATCCTGGAACGGACTGGCAAAAATGTTCAGATGTACCGTAGACCCCCTGGAATACGAGATTAATACGTTCTGAGAAGGGGATCGCATGGTGGAATTGTCATTTAAAGTATATTTGACACTCAAAATAAGGATATGAGACATCAATAAAAACATTAAAATAACAAAGTCATAAAGAATAAGTACTACTTAGTTGTAATATATGTGCATAGGATTATATGACCTTCGAAATAAGTTTATAATAATAAGAATTAATTAGTGATAAAAAGTATATGTAAAGGAAAAAGGAAAATGTTATTTACCTTGTTACTTGACATGAGATGGTCAAGTGGAGTGGATGCAGGGGGGAGACGGTGGATTTTAATTAGGAATTGTCATGGCTTTAGAAGCCTTTGTTGCTTATACTGGCTCTTCATTATTGATAATCCTCTTGATCATTGATTTGTTACGATGATGCAAATCAAGGTGAGCGCTTTGTGTGCAGTTTTCTTGATAATTTCAAGCCTAATTTCTATGGTTGGAATGTTTTTGCTTCTCCCTTTAGCATCACTGCAAGCCTTGGGAACAAAATGAGCACAGTACAATCAAATGCAGTATTGTATCACTAACGTCCATTTTTTTTAAGTACAAAAGATTATGAACTGGATAAATAGGCAAAAAGGCATTTTGGGTGGTTATTCAGCCAACAGCATATTAGCAATTTCATGATGGTTTGACAAAAAAAAAATCTTGTCATATGCACAAACACCGAAATTAATTCTCATTGACTGAAAAAAGTCCCTTATTACACAACGTAAAGTGAAAACCTCACAAGGCGGGGACACCGTATCCCAGGGGTCCACTGTACTTGGCTCTTTCTCATTCATGACAGTCCATCTGGCTCTTTTCCTTACCAAGCCTCTGTATAGCCTCAGGTATTCACTAAAGACTTAGTCCCTTGGGGTCATCATCTTGATGTATCTTGAAATCCTCTACAGTCCCTTGATACAACTTGCATTTCTCACCAGTTACCTTTATTGTAACTCTTAATATTCATTTTTTAACAGCCATTCCTCGCAAGGGCTGCTGAGGTTCCAGGGCTCTTTTCCGCTGACTTTGGGCACTGGACTGGGTACTACATGGACTGGTTGCTAACCAGTTACAGGGCACTCAGAGACAGACGATATTCACTCACTCATTCGAACCTTCAGACAATTTCGACTCGAAATTCGAGCACAGGGAGAATATGGTAGATGGAAACAAAGATAGGTCCTTGATTCGTTTATAGTTTAGTAGACACGCCAAATAAGGAGAGGAGACATCAATGTAAATGGGCTCCAGCCCCCACCACTACCATAGTGGGGATAAGCGGCATAGAAAATGAATGGATGGATGGACAGATGGGTGGGTGGATGGATGAATGGATGGATGGATGGATGGATGGATGGATGGGTGGATGGATGGGTGGATGGATGGGCATCAATGTATTTTGGAACTTATAAGAGAGGAACAAACTCTCACATCAAAAATTCCAACCTGTTCCGTGAGCCCTCCCCTGAGCCCTCTTATTCTTATCAAATCCCCTAAATTTTAAAAGCTATTTGCCCTAAAGGGTATGGGAATCAAAACACAGCAACATAATTGGCCTATAGTGTAAACATTGCATAACAGTCAAAAAAAAAATCACCCTCCGTGAAATGTTTGCAGTGCTTGGCGATCAGAGTCTCGCCATCATAGCCCACCTTTGTAGCATTTTCATTTGACTTTCAGGGTTTCTTGAAAAAGCACTGCTGTGCCGTTAAAACAGCTTCCAGTTGCTTCATCTTTTCACTGTTTTTGTTTCCACTTAACTTTTTGGTGTCGTTCAGGCAGTGACTTTTGATATAGTATCTTTTGAAAATAGCCACAGTCCCTTGGTAAGTTAGGCAGACGGAGTTGCTTTGGATTTGGGTTACAAAATACTCCAATTTCCACTTGTCCTGGAAGCGGCAGCCCGCACAGTCAAATTTCCTTTTTTATTTACAGTCGCCATGTTAGGAATGGCTAAACTTCTTACAGAAAGCCAAGGGCAAGGTGGCCAAAGGGGTACTTCCCTTATCCAGTAAATTGGTGATTCTTTCATTTTTTTAAAACTTTTTTTGGTACGAATATATTTCATATTGCGATCAACATGACTGGCGGTCCACATATTATTCATTTTATGACAGAGGCGGCAGCCCATTAAAAAATTGATCATGGTCCGTAAATGTCCCCTATACCGGATTTTGGACACTCCTGTATTAAATGGTTATATTTATTCAGTTCTAAAGTTATTTTTCTTTAATTTTGGGATTTTCACTTCCAAAAATGCTGAATTATCACATTATATTATATATTTGGATTTGGGTTACAAAAGATACAAGGAACTTGGACTTCAAACTGTAGAGTACAGGTGTCAAACAGGCGGCTCGCGGGCCGGATCAGGCCCGCTAAGGGATTGAATCCGGCCCGCGAGACAACACTCAGAGAAGCGTAAGAGAAAAACAAGCTGCAGGTTGAAATATGTCAACTTGATGTTGCCAAAGAAAGGTGCCTCGAACAAAGACACTGTACTTGTATTTCCTTTTCTTTCTCTCTCTCTCCCCCTCTTTCCCACCCCTTTTCTCTGTTTCTGTCTCTTTCACTCTCTGTGTCTCTCTTTTTCTCTTCCTTTGTTGCTCTTTGTCTCTTTCTCTCTCTGTGTCTTTTAACCTCTTTTGCTCTAATTTCCTTTTTTCCTTTTCTCTCTTTTCTCTTCCTCTCTTCATACCCTTCCCACTTTCTTTTCTCTTTTCTCTCCTTCTGTCTTTCTATTTCTCTATGGATTTCTTTCTTCCTCTCCCTTTCTTTCCCCCTCTCTCACGACTTCTCTTTTTATCTTTCAATGTTTTTCATGCTCTCTCCCTCTCTTTCTTTCTTTGTCCCGCCCTCTCTCTTCTTTTCCCTCCCTCTTTCTCTTATTTCTTTATCTCTCTTTTTCTTTCCTTTAATCTACTCGTCCGGCCCCCAACAGAATGTTTGTTCTATCGTGTGGCCCCCGAGTTCAAATGAGTTCGACACCCCTGCTGTAGAGTATACATAAAGTTAAACGGGACTCCAGAAGAAGCAAAAATACTTTGGGTCTGAGTAATACAGGAGATTTGCCTGAAGTGTTACAATGGCATCCTGGACTGACAATATGGACACCTTTATTACAGATCACAATAAGAAAAATCCATCATAATATATTAGGCCATGATCTACCGGAACTGAGCATTGTTGATCACAGTGACTCCAATAATTGAAGATTAGATGACTTCGATCCTGACCACAAATTTTTATCAACTAGCAAATATTATACTGGAAATGAATATAGTACTTTTGTTAAATCTGAAGGGAAATTCTCAATAATACACTTTAACAGTAGGAGCATGTACACGTTTTTGGATGACATCACTGAAGTGCTTTGAGAGACTGGTTAAAGAGCACATCATCTCCAGTCTCCCCTCCTCACTCGACCCCTTTCAGTTTGCCTACCGGACAAACCGCTCCACCGGTGATGCCATCTCCTCTGCTCTTCACCTGAGCCTGACACACCTAGAGGATAAGAACACCCATGTGCGGATGCTGTTCCTGGACTCCTGGGCTTCAACACCCCCCTGCAGAACTGGCTGCTGGACTTCCTCACTGACAGACCCCAGTCAGTGTGGCTTGGTCAGAACATCTCCGATGTCATCACCCTCAGCACGGGCTCCCCCAAAGGCTGTGTCCTGAGCCCTCTGCTGTTCACCCTGATGACACACGACTGCGTCCCTAGGTTAGCCACAAACCACATCGTGAAGTTTGCGGACGACACAACAGTAGTAGGCCTCCTCAGGGACGACAACGACCTGGCCTACAGAGAGGAGGTGGAGCAGTTGGTGGGCTGGTGCAGAGTCAACAGCCTGGTCCTGAATGTTGACAAAACTAAAGAGATCATTTCGACTTCAGGAAAAACAAGCCCAACCGAGCCCCAGTTCTCATCAACAACAAGGCTGTGGAGGTTGTCAGCAGCACCAAGTTCCTAGGGGTGCACATCACAGACAAACTCACCTGGTCCGTGAACACTTCATCACTGGTGAAGAGGGCACAGCAGCGCCTGTACTTCCTGCGGAGGATGAGGAGAGCCCAACTGCCCCCACCCACCCTCATCACATTCTACAGGGGCACCATAGAGAGCATCCTGACTAGCTGTATCTCTGTGTGGTGTGGAGGCTGCAGTGCCTCCGACTGGGGTAGTGTGAGGAGGGTTATGAGGACAGCAGAGAAAATCATCGGGACTTCTCTCCCCTCCATTCAGGACATTGGCCAGAAGCGCTGACTCCCGAGCCAAGAACATCATTAGGGAACCCTCTCACCCCCATCACACATAGTAAGCCTACACAGATGCTAATCTGTGCATCTGTTTTTTTTTGTTTTTTTTTGGTCCTTGCACTACTGGCAGTTCTCTTATACCTAGCCACTCCTTTGCACATCTGTTCTCCTCTGCACCGTCGTACTCCAGTGTTATTGTTATTGTATAGTGACTTCTTTACCTGACTGCCCATTTTGCATATCTGGTTAGCTGCTCCTCTTGCACTTGAGAGGGGGGTGTTCTGTTATGATTACTAACTCTGATCACCTGGAGCAATCATTTGGGCGCCTTCTGATTGGCTGGCACTTCGCTCTTAAGCGTGCTGTGCCCAGGTTTACTCGTCGGAGCGTACATTTGTAACTCTGTGTGACTCTCTTGACTATCCGTTCGTCTAAGAACTCTGCTTACCTGATTCTGCTTGCCTCCGATCGGACCTGTTTCCGCCCCACGCTTCAATCTCCTCTCCAGCCCCGGTAAACTCGACCTGCCTGATTTCCGCACTCCGATATTTTTATTGTTGTTATTATCATTGGTGCTGCAGTGACATTTGGTAACTAGGCACATTATGACGTTAAGGGATTACGAGGATTAGTGTATAAAATATGTGATTATTGTAATTATTGTAATTACTATAATTATTGATATCTGACCTATGTAATAAGTATATCCATGAGATTTTGTTATATTAGACACAATAGGAAAGGAGGATTTGTAAAATGTATTTAACATGGAAGATAAAGGGGTAGGGAAAATAAGCATCTGCTTCTGACTACCCCTTTTCGAACATGTTATGTGACATTATTTTGTTGTTGACTCATTGTTTTTGTCCTGTTTTTATTTTAATGTTCAAAATAAAAGATTTCATTCATTCATATTATGAATACTGTATTAATGCTACAATTCAGGGGTCGGGAACCTTTTTGACTGAGAGAGCCATAAAAGAACAATTTTTGGAAATTTGTTTCAGTGAGAGCCATATCATATTTTAAGACTGAATTCAATTTAATGTGAGCATAACAAGCGTCTTAATTTATTATTTTAAATAATTTTGTTATAATACTCACCATTAATGCGACTTTTGGTGCTGCATGGATTTGCTGATGGTTTTGTAGTTTGGTTGGGACATGTTGAGTTTAAGCTTCATGCAGGCATTGAGGCATTCATCCGTTAACTGAGCTGGTAGGTTGGACTTGATGTATTTGAGGTGTGAAAATGACTGCTCAAATGAATATGTCGATCCAAACATTGTCAATACACCAATACTCACACGCCTCAGTGTGTGGTATGTGACTGGAAGCGCGTTCCAAGTTTTGAGGACCAACTCGTCTTCGGGTTGAAGTTTGTTCATTTCTGTCCACATGTGCTTGCTCGCCAACTCCGCTTTCTGTCGTGCAATTCTTTCCAACTCTTCATTCAGTGATTTGAACTTGTTCATCCACATCTTCAACGCAAAGGCAGCATGGCGTGTGTCGAAGTGCCGCTTTACATTCAACCGTTTCATCGATACAATTTTGTCATTGCAAATTGGGCATACCTCTCCACAAAGGCAAATTCTTCGGTCCAGTCGTCCTGAGATTTACAATATTCATCATCTTTTTTCTCTGTTTCGCCATCTTCTCTGTCGAAGGGTTAGCTTTGAGCTAATGACCAACAGCCAAGTGCCAAGGGACGCAAAAGGGGGCGTGTACCTGTGCCCCCAGCAACGGCCCTGTATTGGCCAACGTAGGGTATTATCATCCAATTAAAATAATAGAAAATCGCTCATGCAACCAGAACTCTGCACAAGACACGAGCAGTAGAAAATCGATGGATGGATTTAAACAAAATATAATTTTTTTTAAACCCCAACCTCAGATTTGCGAGCCATATATTATCATCAAAAGAGCCGCATCTGGCTCGCGAGCCATAGGTTCCCGACCCCTGCTACAATTGGTGTGTAAAGTATTACCGTGCTGAGCGTCTGCAAATACAAAGTAAAGCATGCAATTCTATTGCCTCAAGACAGAGGGAGATAATGAGACCAAGGATTCTGATTAAGCACACACTGCAGCCCCAAACATTAGAAGCAGTCATAATTTTAGCGTGCTAACAGCAAGCCAAGCCAATCACTATTTTTTGTAATCATTGCATGGACTTTTTTCATAATGGAGGGTTACTAATCTATTGACGATTTTGTTCAAAATGAGTAACAGGACCTCAATATTAAGTTAAATTTAGACATTAAAACATTATTTTATAATGTATTCTTGGTCAGCTAATCAAATGATGAATAAGATGTACAGTGGGTTAATTTATTAATAAATTCAACTCATCCACTCGAGACACAGACCTCAACCCCACGCTATTGTTTTGTATCGATGTTTTCGGACAGAAATAATAGAAATTATATTTCATGATATCGTGGCTGTGTTTACTATCCGTACCCTATGTACTGTACATTGCCAACGTGTATGATAAAGTGTATGTGTGTGTGTTTGTGTTTATGTGTGCCGCGGTCGGAAATGAAATGGTCTGATCCGTCCCTGGGGCTCTGTCTTTGTCTAGCACTTAAATGGAGGTTTAGCCCGTGCGACGGTCGGGGAAACGGCCTCAATGAGCTTAATCAAGCCATTAGGGAGCAGAGCCCCTGAGGAAGCGGCTCGCTACCTCCTACAGAGATACACCGCAAGACCGATGGGCCAATACTCCGGATTAGCTCGCTTCTCTTTCCTCCGGCCTGTTGGCCTGCACGCCAAATACACGACAAGTGCAGTACTTAGGCCTGTTAAGCACGTCTTTCGTTTGGGTGACTTTGAACATTAGGTCCAGTTTTGGGAACAGGTCGCGTAGCTGCCAGGCTTTTGATCAGGGTTTGTGATTGGAGATTGGTGCTTTCACAAAAAACGTAAAGAATGAATATTCTATTGGCGTGGATTGCTGCTGCATGTGAGTTGCAGCATTGAGGCTTTTCAGTCCGGAAACTATGGCTCATGATTACATATTAAGTTTTGCTCATGCATGTGTTTTTCCCCTTCTGAATTTTGACCTAAACACAGTTAAGCAAATTCAAAATGCAAAACTGGTAGCACTAGTGTTTCGGTCCGGTATGCAATTTCCACCACAGTTTACAATGTCACACCAACAGACCCGGTTTTGGTTGTACATTGCTAAGGAATCCTTTAAATGAAAGCTCAATAAATAATATTTGTTCACAGTTTAGACATTTTGCAATAAAAACCCTTCCTTCTCTCTCGCACGCCCAGTGCACTGAAGGGAATTACTGTGCAGCCCGATTTTTTTGTTTGCAGTATTTTGTGACATTTTTACAAAAGAACTGCTTGCACCTTGTTCTGAAACCGTTATTTATGAAAAAAATGACGTTCAAAATAAGCCTCAAAGATCTTAAGTGACCCCCAGGAGGGAAACACGTTTGTTGTTGACTCAAGTGGTATATTCTTTGATATGGGACACGGGCTACGGCATTATTATTATTTATACATTTTATCGAATCATCCAACTTCACACAGTGAAATAAAAAGTCGTGAAAAAATTAGCTTTTGCATTGGTTTGGCGGTTTTATTGAATTTTATCCTGAAATATATGGAGTGGCTCTCTCCCCCCAGAAAATTCAAAAACATTTTTGCTATTATGACTCTTTAAGTCAAAACAGTTCCCGTGTGGAGAAAGTGGGGAAAAAACATTGTAGAATAAAAACCTCATGCTGAGGTTTTTGAGTTTTTCCCTGCCCACATGACCATGTCATATCAAGGGATGGTGTAACTGTCAAAACCAGAACAGACAGTAGACCCAAACGCGTAACGTTTCACACAAAGCTTTATTGGAGAAACGAGGAAGTCAGGCGCAAGGAAACGAACAACAGCGAACCGGTGCTCGCTGGGCAGGAGGAGCAGGAAGCCCTCGCAGACGAAGCGTGGTCAGAGATCGGAAGCAAGTCGGAAAGCCGGGATGGGAGATTGAAGCGTGGTCGGTGGACGGAAACAAGTCAGGCAGCCGAGACGGGAGATCGGAGCGTGGTCGGAGGAACGAATCAAGTCAGCTAACCGGAGATGACTGGGAAGCCCGGCCTGGACAGGCAGGAAACAGGACAGGACGGGATGGGACAGACGGTACCAGAGTCAAAAAGTGCTTCCCTTGCGTGTGCGGAGGTTTGCTGACGGACTGACAAAGATTGAATGAGAATGATGTGTTTAAATAGGAGGAGAACTAATCAGGAAACAAGTGACAGCTGGGGCTAAACGAATGAGCGCAGGTGAGAGCAATGGGCAAATCATGACAGTAACGGCCCGTGCAGCCTTTTGAGACAGTTTCTGATTAAGAGCTATACCCGGGGTCGGGAACTTGTTCGACCCAAAGAGCCAAAAATTGCAAAATATTTTGCCTTTTTTTCAAGAGTGCCTGTGTCCCATATCAACAAATACAGTGTAAGAATTTAAACGTATCTCCCTTACGCAATTAGTTAAGATCTTCGAGACTCGTTTTGACGTTAATTGTTTTTTGTTTGTTTTTTTTAAGAATAATGGTTTCAGAAGAAGGCGCAAGTAGAGTTATTTTGCAAAATCTCACAAATTATAGCAAACGGGGATACAAATTGGCAGAGAATAGTGCGCATAGGATATCCCACCCATACTGCTCACCCAATTAAATTGCTCTGCGTGCTTGGCTGGCGTTTTTCTGTGTGTTTTCATCATGAAGTGTCACAACAGTGAACATTAATTGTTTGATTCACTTCCATATGAAAGATTCCTTAGTGACGTACTGTCATGAAACAGAACAGGATCAGGACCCAAATGTGTGACGTTCTTACACAAGCCTTTTATTTTACAGGAAATGGGGAATCATGCACGTTAGACAGCGGTCTGGCATGGAAAGACAGGAAGAGACCAGAGACCGACGAGATCGATTCCAATTGCCTGAGTTGATATGGGACAGATAGGGTCGATACCGGACAGAACGGGACAGACAGACAGGATAGATAATGAAACAGGAAATCAAAAATAAACAGGACAAACACGACGGGAAAGAAAACTGGAAAGAATAATAAACAGGCCAAAAATAGAGTGGGACGAAACTGGAAACCAATATTAAACAGGACAGAAAATCCCAACAGGAATACAGGACCGAGTCAGAACCCACGTCTTGTGGGGCAGAGGTTGACAGCGCTGAGCTTAAAGTAGACAGAAAGTCAATCTGTTAACAAGCCCTAGCTGGCGCCACACGGGCGGGGCCAATTGGGCGCCATGGCAATCGTGACACATACAGCCAAAATGGGTCTGTTGGCTTGACACCTTGACTTTAAACTGTAGTAGGGAGTATGCGTAATGTACTGGAGTGGACTGAACGGTACATTCTTATACTATGTCGCCATGTGCGCACTAGACTCGATTCTGCGCCTACCAGCATTGGAAGGCTACAGATGCGATTTGCTTGACTATAATTTAATCTCTGAGCCATAAGTAGTCATGAAAAGAGCCATACATGACTCGCGAGCCATAGTTTTCCGACCTCTGGGCTTTATGAAAAATTGTTACTTGCTTTGACTTAACTAGATGTACTTTAAACTATATTTTTTAAAGATCCTTTTAACTCCACACTGCGGAAAGTCTAGGTAAAAAAATAGACAAATATATAGCTAAATAAGATCATTAAACAAAACAGTAAATACAATATAAACCCAAAAAGAGTGAAATGTTATTTACAATATATTTTTCCTGCAGTGTACAAAAAATTCACTTGACTGATTCAAAGGGACAGCTTGTATTATTCGACCCCTCGATGTAACTATATTGTTTTGTGTGACTGAAAACAAGTACCAAAAAGCACAACAAAGAATACAAACTATGGAGACTCAAAGTGACCAATAAGCGGTATTTTTGTTTAAATCATCTTTCCCTGCCTTTTGTGGGATTTTTGGTTTTTGGTACCTCTAGAAACAAGAAAGCCTTAAATTGGGGTAGCCACCTGCAGGTGAAGCCCATGTTATGTAAAATAAATGCAAATTTCTTGACCAAATAGTATTTTAAAGATACACATTATGTAATAGTACATGCATTTGTACGGGTAGGCTGCGTAGTTTGAGTTATTCTTAAAAAGTAGAAAGTTAAATATTTGCTCTTTTAAGTATGAGTTGAAATTGCCCAACTAAGTTTAAAGAGTCTTGTGCTTTATTTTACGCTATCTGATTTGATCTTACCGTAATTTCCGGACTATAGGGCGCACCAGGTTATAGGGCGCACCCCCAAAAAACAGTTTTTTGTCCTATATCTTCCATAGATAAGGCGCACCGGATTATAAGGCGCTACAATGGGAACGTCGACAAAACAGTCAGATGATTTAGTTAAACGTATTACCCCCTTAACATTCCCAAAGCTTGCAAAGAAGCAAATACGTGTCGTAGACACGTGCGGTTGCGGTGTCCGTACGATGTCACTTAAATGCGTCATTTCAAATATCATTCGGAAGGTTAAAGTCTTGGGATTCAAGAAATGCCAACCATTCCTTAGTTTCTATTTTCTTTTTCGCTCGCAACTTATATGACAATAAACACTTGGAATTGGGTTTAATTCACTCAACTCATCACAGCAACATCAAGATCGTTCTAAAACAAGATACCGGGAAAATATAAAGCCGCATAACTCACCTAAGTTCTCACGTTCAATAATGATACGCAGTCATGGTCTTCTTACAACCGTGAGTGTAGTAAATCCAGGAGAGTAAAATATTTACAAATACAGACTAATGAAACATGTTTCTTTATGGCGTAGTTTAGCAAGCTTGCTATTCAGTCATCTTTTTCGGCCAATTGCAGGGTTTGTTTTGGCCCTCCAGCGTATCCGAGGCTCCGAATAACTTCAGCCAATCGCAAACGATTTAACGGATGATTGACACATCTTTTTCGGCTAATTGCAGGGTTTGTTTTGGCCCTCTAGCGTATCCAAGGCTCCGAATAACTTCAGCCAATAGCGATCGATTTGACGGATGATTGACACATCTTTTTCGGCCAATTGCAGGGTTTGTTTTGGCCATCTAGCCAATCCGAGGCTCCGAATAACTTTAGCCAATAGCGATCGATTTAAATGACGATTGACACATTGGTTAGCCAATGAAATGCCGGTATAAAAATCCCAGCATACACCGCGGACTACTCCACGTTCGGGGGAAAATCGAGTCGGCGGCTGTTGCGTAAGTTGCGAGGCCTTGCGATTTAATATTGAGCCATATATAAGGCGCACTGTATTATTAGGCGCATGGTCAGCTTTTAAAAAAAATTAAGACTTTTAGGTGCGCCTTATAGTGCGGAAAATACGGTACTTTAAAAAACGTAAAAAAAAAATATAGAAGAAGAGTCTATTTCAACGTTACTTTGCCACCATCCCCTGGCTTGAAGCCATGACTGCAGCTTCAAGTTTTCAAATAGTGTACCCCACCTTTAAGTGTTGTTTAAAAGAAAATAAAAAAAAAAAAAATATATATATATATATATATATATATATATATATATATATATATATATATATATATATATATATATATATATATATATATATATATATATATATATAATCTCATCTCATTAGCCGCACCGCTTATCCTCAGTAGGGTCGCGGGGTGCTGGAGCCCATCCCGGCAATCATCGGGCAGTGGGCAGGGGACACCCTGAACTGGTTGCCAGCCAATCGCAGGGCACACAGGGACAGACAACTCGCCCGCTCATTCACACCTAGGGACAATTTGGACCGGCCAATCCACCTGAAATGCATGTCTTTGGAATGTGGGAGGAAACCGGAGTGCCCGGAGGAAACCCACGCAAGCATGGGGAGAACATACAAACTCCGCACAGTAAGTCTGGTAGCTGGATTTGAACCCACACAGGAGGTTCCCAAGACCTTAGGACTGTGCCACACACGCGCTAACCACTGTGCTTCCATATATATATATATATATATATATATATATATATATATATATATATATATATATATATATATATATATATATATATATATATATATATATATATATATATATATATATATATATATATATATATATATATATGCCCTCTGGAGGGCACATGACTCTGGGAACCTTGTTCTTATTAAACTTTCCCTGAATAAAATGTAATTGCACCTACCCTACACAAGGGCACACTGGTGTTCTCATTGACTGCTGTGAAATGCTCTGCCTCCGGGGATAAGATCTGCAACCTCAGTGGAAGTTTTTAAATCTAGACTTAAGACACACTTCTATTTAAAAGCTTATGATTGATGCCCACCTCATACTCTGTATTGTCCTGTCTTTGTGCAGTCCTTTGAGACATTTTTGTGAGTAAGGGCTATACAATAAAATGTGACTTGACTTGACTCGGCAGAATGTTTTGTTTACATGCGAGAAGATTTCTTCTTCTGAGGGGTGGCGTGACAGATAATAATTGAGTGGCACTTAACTAACTCACACACCATGCAATACATTCCGGCAAATAACAATAGCAATAAACCCTCACGCTCATCTTAAAACATTTAAATAAACCATTTTTGCAATACCGCACATGTCCTGTAGGGTTGTGATAGCAAACCGCTGCCGTCTCGTGTTTCAGCGACACAACTTGCCCTTGAGTTTGCGAAATCCTCATTGGGCACGCCAGTATCCTTAATTGATTTTTGCATGCAACTTCACATGAATGCATTCCAGTGATCTTAGCGGGCAAATATCACATTTGAGTGTTCTTGCCTTGATAAGGCTCTTCGGAAGAGGATTGGAATTAGAGCCTTGTGATCGCTCCGCCGTCCTTTTCCTCCACGAGAGGCCAGATTATCAAAAGTTCTCTAAAGATGAGAAACATTTTGGGTTTAGATTACAGACCGGCATCCCTCGTGTTTGCTTTTCAGAAATGGATGGAGATGTCCCCCATTGTCAGCGCGTGTTGCCAGATTTATGTGTGCGTGGAAAAGAAAGAAATGGGACATACTGTATTCTGCTGGTAAGGAATTAAACACACAAACGAGCTCATGCACAAAAAGGATAAAAGCGGCTTAGACTGTTGAGACAAGTGCATGTAAGAGAATGCACAAAAGGAGGGGTGTAAATGGCGGATTCTTGCCGGCTCAAAACTTATCAAACGCGAGCTTTGTGCTCAATCCATTTAAGGGCGTCCCCAGCACGCCCCCATTGTGCGCCTTTTAATGGCGCAAAAGTCACTTGTGCGCCTCTTCATGGGGATTACGGCTAAGTGCTTAAGTTGTGGTGAAACCCGGATTTGCTGGTGGCAAAGAGAGCAATGGGGGGAGCGGTTGGGGGGGTGCAAAAAAGGACCCTTAGTGAGGATTTGTGTCAGGATGGCAACGTTGGCCTCTTGTGTATTTGTCGTATACTGGCAGACTAAAAAACACATCTGCTATAAATCACATTCTTTTTTGCATTCTTCGTCTCTAATAATTTGGTTTCTAACATAGAATGCAAAACGGCATGCTCATCAAAATGAACCTACAGTACAAACGACAGCAACAAGAAACCTGCCACATGAAAACAGAGCTTACAGCAGGAGTCTCCAAACTATTTCAAACTAAGAGCTACTTTTTGTTACAAGGTCAATGCAACCATTTGTATGTCAGTAAGAGAACCTTGAAGTCACAGCTCAAGCGGACACGGAGCCAGTGCAAGTTAGCCAATATTGGGGGGATTTGGTCAAACACTCTTGTTTTGGTCAAAAGTCTCACTGCCGCATTTTGAACCAGCAGACCTTGTACCGGTCCGTCGAAGTGATAAAGGGGGTGAGCCAAAAGGCAGATTTCACAATTTACCGGTCCGGACAAGAACGGCTGCAATCGGTTTCCTCCACAGGGTTGCTGGGCTCTTCCTTGAAGATAGGGTGAGATAATAAGTCATCCAGCTTCTCCTCTGTGATAAAAGATGCCAGATGAGGTGGCTTGGGCATGCCTCACCAGCAGGAGGGCCCAGGAATGTCCCAGTCTTGTCATCCTTAGGATGAGCTAGATGAAGTGACTTGGTATAGGGAGGTCTAGGCTTCCCTGCTGAGACTGATGCCTGTGCAACTTGACCTCAGAGAAGAGGAAGATAATGGATTGATGAATGACATTTACAAATTAACAATTTAGAAATACTTTTTAATGTGAAAAATAATTGTTCAACAAATCAAGAAAACATTTTGTTGGAAAAATACATATAAGCAAAACTGTGGTAATAATATTTTTTCTAAGATGCATAAAGAACGCAATTTTTAAAAATTCTGTGAAAATACTTTTTCATATTTTTTTATGATTCTCTGCACATTGTAAACAAAGTACTTCAAACTAAAAATTTGAAAATCATTATTTAGAAAATATGAAAAAACACTAAAATGAGTGGGGAAATTTTCTTTGGATTAAAACAGTGTTCTTGTTTTATTCTGCTCAACAGCCCTCCTTTGCATCCAAACAATTTTCCTATTCTGGTGTAAAATATTGAAGACAAATCTTTTTAAGGCGTCACCGAAGACAGTATAGCTGCGTAGGAGTGTCAGCGGGTTTCGCCTTGACCATTGTGCATCTTTAGCACACGTGCACGCTATGCTAACAAATGCCAGCTAGGTGAAGCGCAGCGCACCTGCCTGTATTGCGCCGCACCTTTGCCTTGAGCACACAAGGGCCCACAATAGCCAGTCAAAAGATGAAGAAAGAGGCAGCGGCCTATTCAAACAGTACCCGTCTGCTAGCTTGCTTGGAGCCTTCTCGCCCTCCTCGGGGCCCGCTCGGGGCCATTGTGATCGTCCGCCTGCCTTTTGTTGCCTTCAAGCAGCCGCCAGATCGTAATAATGAGGACGATGATGATAGCCATAGTGATGATGATGACAGCGGCCGCTTGAGGAGAAGCAGCTGCTGAAGGGTTGAGAGACGTGCAGACAATCATAGTGTTTACTCAAGAAAAAGACGTCGGGCAAATGCGAGCAGCCGTTGAAATGTAAACTGGCTCTGGCGTTTAAAAAACCATTTGGTGCATGATCCGTTTAGGGATTTTTTTTTTTGTTGGTTTATATTTGTCTGTGAAACTGAGTAGTCTTCAAATGTCCAAAATTAATATACTACAATGTGTCATTAGTATTGTTGATGAGGCGTTAACCTGCAGTCGTGGTAGCTTGGAAAGCGGTGCCTCACCTGTCATTCTGAAATTATAACATTTTAAATATATAGAAATCGTTACATTTAATCAATTTTAAGTTATTTCCCATTTAACTTAAATATTCAGGGTATTTTCTTTCTGTTTTTAAATTGCTGAATTTGTTCATTATAATATGAATATTATGAATAGAATTAGTATGTATTGTATTTGTTTTATTTGGTAGAGAGAGTCCATATTCTGACATATTTGTGAAGTTGACAGTTTTAATGGGGAGATGGGAAGTAACAAAAGGTACTCCACAGAGGGAGGAAATGGAATAACAACTAACAATAGTACAGTCCAAAGATGCAAGACTGGATAAATGCAAAGGCACGAAAGAGGTGTCAAGGGTTTTTAGAAGAGCAGTTCAGACGGGAGGAAGTGTCAAAATCCGACGCTGGAGATCTGTCTGTGCTGTCCTTACATGCAAAAGTTTAATGGGCACCAGGTGTGCCTACTTACTCCACTTTCAGGTGTTAGCATGCTGGGATCTCAAAGTTTTACTGTGCTGAGCATCAGCAGATGCAAAGTTAGGCCTGCAATTATCCTGCCTTATGGCAGAGGGCAATAGTGAACTCAAGGATTCTGATTTGGTGCACACCTTTGCCCCAAATAATATAATCACTGATAGCATTTGTAAGCTAACAGCAAGTCAAGAATTTTAGTAATGTTTGCTTGTTGCATGGACATTTTTATCTTAATATTAGTTTACTCATCTATTGATGCTTTTATGTAAGCAGTGGTCCACTAAACTCAGCAAAGGCGACAATCCAAGAGTTCACCAGGCAGTACTCATAATCCGGACCGGCACACAAAGTTTCTGTTCACTGGAAATTAAAAAAGGGTGACACAAGTAATTAAGATGTGACAAGGAAGGTAACCAACTAACACAGAGCCAAGGGGACAGCTGTGAGAATTTAACCCAGAAGTGAGTGAGGTCGAGATATATGTATTCAAATATATATATATATATATATATATATATATATATATATATATATATATATATATATATATATATATATATATATATATATATATATATATACACACAAAAACCAGAAACGTGGGCAGAAACGTGATTGTATCATTATGTGTCTGAAAAAATAGTTGTGTTGTGCATTCCTAATTGTTATAATTCTTTGGGCTGGAGTAATGAAAGTGTTACGAGGACTTCATAGTTTGTTGTGACAATTGTGATATTTTAGGATTCAAAGTGTTTATTGTCATATGCACAGTAAAGAACCACGATTCCCTGCAGAATGAAATTCTCACTTTGAGGTCCACACAGTTGCCAGCGTAACAAAACGAAGTAACTATATACATGTAAAAGAATATTATGAATATTAAAACGATAAAAATACAAGATTAAAATTAAGATGAGTTAAGGCAGTCCATCCAGCCATTATCTGCAACGCTTATCCTCAGTAGGGTCGCGGGGGTGCCAGAGCCCATCCCAGCCATCTTCTGGCAGTGGGCAGGGGACACCCTGAACTGATTGCCAGCTAGTCGCAGGGCATGAGTTGAGGCAATGAGATAAAAATAAGATAAAAACTTGTTGAAAGTGACTGTAGTGCAAAAATAGTCCAAGTATGGTAAAGTTTAAAATATTTGTAGTGTATTAACGTGTTTGTAGTGTTTAGCACAAAAACGTACTTTCGGGGGGGGGGTCTGAAATTGAATAGAAATTCACCAAAATGTGCCCACTAATTGAGTGCGGTGAAAAAGTTGGTATTTCCAACTAGAACCATTAGAGGTTTTGTTTTCCTTTTTTTTTGCAAGGAGACCAGAAAATGTGTATAGTCTAGATTTGGTCTTGGCATTGTTGGGGACAATACATATTTTAAGGGGTTTCATGATATTGGTGGGGACAAAACAATGATTGATCAATATGGGTACACGCCCTCTTGGTCCATTCCAAAACTACGCCCTTGCATACAGTAACTGCAAATTGGTTCTACAGAACTCATTAACGTCAAAAGGAATTGGATCAGTAACATCTGCAAGGGAACACTTTCCCCCTGTTGTAACTTTAAGTTTTCATGCAGATGTTTGGCCCCAAGCCCGAGTGGCACCATCTTCCCTGCAAGTTTTTTCCCTGCTCACTGGTGACATTGATGTTTTTAAGCTCCAGATGCTGAGAGGCTCCTTGCCCTGGCACTGCTGCAAGAGGGCCAACGAGGTTAATGCACCCAGGGAGGAAGCCAAGCAACCAGCTGTTGGCCTTCTAATGTTGAAAACCACCCTCCGTACCCTCCCTCCTATCCATCTATTCTTTCTTTGGACCCTCCACCCCCCCTTTCCGAGAAAGAAAATGCGCTGAAATGGCCAAACATCTGCTGGGAGCGCTTCAGTGCGGCCAAGAGCGTCTTAACTCCTTCTCAGCAACAATATGAGGCCATTTTCAGGGCTTGCACCGACGGGGACTTAGGAAGAGATAAGAGGAGATAATGGCTGCGGAGGGGGACTTGGAAAGGGGGAGCTGGGAGGGGCGGGCAGGGATCTGCACATGCATAAGCAGCAGGTCGGCACGGAGATGCAGGGCATTGAGGTTGAGAAGGGGGTCATTATATAGTCTTTGAGTCCAAATTGGAGTGCTTTGCTCAACACTAGCTCAACATTAAAATGCTCTGGTTATGAACAATAACTGATTATATTGAATACAAACACATTGATGCTGTATTTTTCAGAAAATGAACATGTAATTTCAGTGATACTGATAAGTTTATTCTGTTTTAATATTGGACACCTGGAAGAGAGATTGTATAGGATGCCATTTCTTTGTTTTGGCTATCACACATGACTGTTGTACGTTACTTTGACTATTTACATCAGGGGTCTCAAAGTCAGTTAAGTTGGGGGGCCATTGAAGCTAGGTTCCAAGTGAAGTTAGGCCAAATGGGGTTTCTGCAAAAGGAGCGCTAATAAAACATTCCGCTGTTCTTAAAGGTACAGTATTTTGAATTTCTCACTAGATGCTGCTGTAATATGTAGTGCAACCAAAAATGAGTCCAAGGAAGACTAGAAACTACGGAGACTGAAAGTGAGCAAAAATCACCATTTTCCTCCAATTTTTACCCTGCCTTTCACAAAGAAAGATAAAAAGAAACGAAATCTTGTTTTAATCAAGTAAATACAGTATAGTGAAGAAAAAATAAGAAAAGAGGCAAAAAAGGAAAGTCGGAGTAAAAAGAAAATTAGGGGATATTAAAAGCAAAAAAGTGGAATGGAGAATCAGAAAGCAAAGAAATAAAATAAATTAACTAAACAGAAAGAAGACAAAACAATGAAAAGGCATTTTTTTTTCTTTTTTTACCCCAACTTTTTATTTTGCTCTTGTTCTCTTTTTTCATTTTTTTCTGGAATTAAAAAAACAACAACAATAGAAACAACAATAGAAGAACGTATGATGTAATGTTTGGGGATTATATTAAATTGGAACATTTGATAAATTCATACATACATACATACATACATGCATACATACATACATACATACATACATACATACATACATACATACATACATACATACATACATACATACATACATACATACATACATACATACATGTATACATACTGTCCTTTTAAAACTGATAAAAGAAACACCTTGAAAACCCTGCATGAAAACGTTTTGATAACAACGCAAAGACATTTTCCGTTCCAGATTGTAAAACAGCCCCTCCAGAATCAGCACCAGACATAAACAGGGATTTCGATATCTTATGTCGGTACTCATCCATTCCTAACTACCAGTTTACTACTTTTTTAATAATATTCAAAAAGTGTATTTATTTTTCAATTGACCCAAGCTGGTTTCAGAAATAACAATATCAGATAATAATACAAATGGCATACTGTATATAATCATCTGCGCTCATAACTGCTGACTTAAAACTGATCATTTTAGAGAAAACTCTTGCCAAACCAGCATAAAACCTATTCATAATGTTGCATGGAAATTTTCACTTCCTGATTATAAGCCCGCCATTCCAGTATCAGTATCACACACTGCTCCGAGTATTGATACAGAAAAATTAGGCTGGGGATATTGATATTGTGTCACAAGATGTTGGACAGACCCAAAAGGGGACTTGAATACAAGGGATGTGGTCAAATCCACTTGTGGGATGTTTATTTAACTGAAACAACAAATGAAAACTTTACAGCAACAGCTGAGACAGCTGAGGAGGAAACCTTCAGAGGGTGGCTTGCAAGGGAGACTAGAGAAGTGGTCTTGGGGTAAAGAAAAATCTTGAAGTGGAGATTTGGGATTAAGTTTAAGAAAGACGGCTTGAGTGGATGATCATGGGATGAAGAGGGAACCGGAAAGAAGGTTGGTCTAGGTGAGACAGGAATGAGGAATTGATGAAGGAGGTTGTAGTACATGAAACTTGATGTTTGGGTGAGTGAAAATTCTTCAGGAATCAAATAGGTTCAGCAAAGTGAGGTGGGAGCCACGGGCATTTATAATAAAGATGGCTGATTTTCTAATTGCAAACACCTGGGGAGAGGGACAGAGAGGGGTACAGGAGAATGGTGTAAAGCTGCTATCTTTTGGAGACGGATTACAGGCAGTAGAGGTAAGATCAGGCCTAAAAAAAAAATCCAGCCCAACATGACTTGGCCTTTGGATATACAACCCTGAACCTACCTGAATCCGAAAGAATAAATAGATGTAAGGGATCATTGCAAATGAAATTTTGGGCGGGGTTTGGTGCGGGGTGCAAGAACCATCCATCGATCTATCCATTATCTGCACCGCTTATCCTCAGTAGGGTCACGGGGGTGCTGGAGCCCATCCCAGCTATCTTCGGGCAGTGAGCAGGGGACACCCTCAACTGGTTGCTAGCCAGTCGCAGGGCACGCAAGGACAGACAATTTGCTCGCTCATTCACACCTAGGGACAATTTAGAGTGGCCAATTAACCTGACATGCATGTCTTTGTAATGTGGGAGGAAACCAGAGCGCCCGAAGGAAACCCAGGCACGGGGAGAACATGCAAACTCCGCACTTGAATTGATCCCTTGACCTCAAACCTGTGCCGCGCTCAGCCGCCGTGCCGCTTTTAGGCACTAAACCATGACAGTAATTATATTCAAGGTAGTTACGTTGTTGAATACAAACTTGGAGATGGACATAAATATGTTGATGAATTCTGATTTCAATATCTGCAATAAATATTTGAGATTTCCATTGTCGGATTAATTCATCACAAATGTACCTTTATTACATAAGTGGCTATTAATAAGCATCGACAACTCAAACCCAAAGACACACACCCAAACCCACACACTTATCCTCTTCATATGCTCTTGTCGTGTACTCTGAAAATGAAAAGGAGCGACAGCTGAGTTTTCTTCTTCGGACAGCTAAGATCGACCTGTGTGTGTATCAATTTTTATGTGTGTTTCTGTTCGTGGGGTTGCGTTTGTGTGTGCAGTTATGAGGGGTGAAGGCAGGCGCCACTAGGCCCTGGCAAGAGCCCTTTGACACTCAGCTGTTTAACAGCTTAAAGTGACTTTGCTTGGTGGATTAATCACACACAAGCGCTCACATTTAACAAGGAATATCTTGTGACACACACACAGACGGACATACACGTGCATAACATCATGTCTCATCGCTCTCGTGGGCTGTTCAACACGTCGCCGACAGGTGCTGCTGCATGAGATGATGGCGAGAGAGTTGTGCTTGTGCGAGGGTGCGACGCTTCATTTTTAGGTTGGCAGGTACGAGAATGTTGAGTGGCTCTCAGGTTTGATTGAAAGAAAGAAAATTCCGAAGCTAGCAATAAAACGTTCAGGTTGTCATCAATAACCTGTGCTGAGGTTCGCGTTTAGTGAGGCACAATCAGATTTACAAATAAATGAACCCACAGCAGGGCAGCGCAGTGGTTAGCGCGTGTGCGGCACAGTTCTAAGGTGTGGGTTCAAATCCAGCTACCGGTCTTACTGTGCGGAGTTTGTATGTTCTCCCCGTGCTTGCGTGGGTTTTCTCCGGGCACTCCGGTTTCCTCCCACATTCCAAAGACATGCATTTCAGGTGGATTGGCCGGTCCAAATTGTCCCTAGGTGTGAATGAGCGAGCGAGTTGTCTGTCCCTGTGTGCCCTGCGATTGGCTGGCAACCAGTTCAGGGTGTCCCCTGCCTACTGCCCGATGATTGCTCCACATTGCTCCAGCACCCCCGCGACCCTACTGAGGATAAGCGGTGCAGCAAATGAGATGAGATGAACCCACATCTTATTCGTCATCAGTGTTGGGAACTTGACTTAAAAAAATAATTAGTTATAGTTACTTACTATTTCTTCCAAAAACTAACTGGGTTAGTCACTCAATTGTTCTGTAGTAAAGGTAACTAGTTTCTAGGGAAAGTGAACAATATAATAAACTAACAATCAGCAGTAAACAAAATAAAGTGAGTTTAATAAATCAAACCTAGCTTTCACAACCTGAGACAACTCGCCAACAAGAAAAAGCCTTTTGTACTTTAAGTATTTTGTTTACAAAATCAATAGTAACACAATATAAATTGGGTTTCACTCTCTAGAATAAATCACAATCCCTAGTCAGTAAACTTCTATCTTCACCAAACAAAAGTAAACAGTCCAATTATAATAATAAGTTTGTTTAACACTCCAACTGGTCAAGTAGAAACAAGCAACTGCTCTTTAAATATTTTCTCCAAAACAGTAAAACAATATAAAGTACCGGTAGCTATCCAATCTCTCTCTCACTCCCTCCCATCTCTCCCCCCATTTCTATCCCCCCTCCCTCTTTAGCTTTTGCTATCTCTCTCTGTTGATGATAGCTGACGAGACTACTCTCAGTGAGAAGAGCAGCAGTTTTGGAACAATTGGTGTTTAAAGACGCAGGAACCACTGAGAAAGAATCCTACATTTGTTTCCCGCAAATGAGATGTTAAGCTAGTGAATTTAATAGCGCCCTAACTCGTGTTGTTACAGGAGGACGGTTTCTATTGTGTGACATAATCACGCATGCACTGCATTATGTTGTGTGATGGTAAATGGCTGCCGTGTTAGGTTGAATGAGAGCCTTGTTCAGGTTTGCGTGTTGTTGGTAAGAAATATGCCAAAAGGTTAACCGAGGATGTCCTTCTTATTTTACTTACAAACAAGAAGACTGCACACTCTGACGTAGCCTTAAAATAAGACAACATGCTGATTTGTACTAGACAAAGAAACCTACCGCTTTTGACCTTCAGTAACTATAACGCCGTTGTAACAGCGTAAAGAATAATTAGTTAGATTACCCCTTTGCTGATAAAAAAAATCAATAATTAACGGTATCTATACGGCATTATTCCCAACACTGTTTGATTGGCATAGCAACAAAGCAATATATGACTTGTAGCATAGAAAAAATGTTTTATTGTCTATAACTAGGATGGCTTGACCTGCTGTTAGCATGGTAATGATATTGCTAATCATATTGTTTGGGGTTGAGGTGTGCACGAAATTAGAATCACTGATCTCGCTATCGCCCTCTACCATGAGGCAAGAGAAGTGAGTGCCTCATTCAATTCTAAAGATACTCAGCACAGAAATACATTATATACTGCTCCTTTTGAAGAAAAGTTTCGAGATATATAATTCACCACATTATGGAAAAAGTCCATGCAAAATAAAAAAATACTGGATGGCTTGATCTGCTATTAGATCGCTAATGATATAGCTAATTCTATAGTTTGGTGCTGAGGGTTTTTGCAAAATCAGAATCTTTGGTCCCACTATCTCCCTCTGACATGAGGCAAGAGAATTGCGTGATTCCCTTTATATCTGCAGACACTCGGTAGAGCAATACATTTCATATTAATTTTATTAATAATTTTCATAACGGAATGTGAAAATCGAGCAAATTTCATAAATACATTCCAGAAATTTTGGAGTTAAATGAGAAAAAACTAAAACTGAAAATAAAAATAAAATAGAAAATGCAGTGGTCGTGAAAGTTTTCTCATTTTTGGCATGTTTTACTTTAATAGAGTGCCCTCTAGTGATCACACATGAGCTAGAGGCTACACATGAGAAGTTGCCAAAATGCCAACTTTATATTTTAGCAGGGGTGTGAGTCATTTTAGCACATGGTAGAAAAAACATTGTCACGCGGGTCGGAATAGTAAATCATTGGCATATAAATTGTGCTTTAGGGTTGGGGGTCTTTTCAGAGTCTCACAATTAAATCATGATTCAGGGTTGTGAGTTGACTAAAAAACGATTATTGATGTTTTTCCTCAACATTTATTTTTCTTCACTATATTTTAATCAATTGTTTTGTCTGTCAACTGTGCAGTTGATGAATAAACAATTTAACTCGGGGAAACTCATGCAGATCAAAGAGTGAGAAAATAGCACATAAAATGCAAATCTAAATGATTGATTTAAACCTTTCTGCTTTTTTATTTTGATTGTTTTGATTCAAATGTTTACCTGAATATGAGAGGCTTGCTGTTAGATTTCTTATCTGTTGTAAAAAGAGCTATCACACTTTAAAAAGCCCCACGGTACTGAGGCTCAGGGTTTAAATCCATCTACCGCAGCCTCCCCGTGTGGAGTTTGCATGTTCTCCCCGTGCTTGCGTGGGTTTACTCAGGTCACTACGGTTTCCTCCCACATTCCCCAAAACATGCATGGCAGGTTAAATGGCAGGTCCAAATTGTCCCTCGGTGTGAATGAGCGAGTAAGTTGTCTGTCTCTGTGTGCCCTGCGACTCGATGGCAACCAGTTCAGGTTGACCCCTGCCCACTGCCTATAGGTGGATGAGATGGGCTCCAGCACCCCCGCGACCCTACTAAGGGTAAGCGGCGCAAATAATTGATAATGGAATACTTAAAACGGTGCCCCCATGACCCAAGTCGTTGAGGGATCCTTGAACCGTTAATATCAGGGTGGGTTTCCGCAATGTTCTCTGGTTGATTAACGGTCTTCACTAAATACAACTAGAGTATGTGCTATGCGAGTGGTGACATCAACTACACATTTAAGACTGCAACTGTTTATTTTCATGTGCTTCTTTCTCTCGTGTCTCAAGGCCAATTTATTTGTAATGGCCATGAGTTTGCCACAAGTGTTTTATATGAATATGTCTTTGCGCGTCGTCTGATGTGCAATTGTCTTGCCGGGGCATTTGGGGTCAGGATATACAGGGTCCGGTTTGGAGGCCTCGGGGGGCGGCGCTTCCTGGTGCTCTTTGTAAACCGGTAGAGCGCGCAGATCAAACGGCGTCCGTTGTCTTTGCTGAGTCAGGTGGAGTAAAACAAGGCCGAGCCATTGAAGTAGACGCAAATTGACAAATGATGTAGGGCAGCGCCAGGGGTGAAGCGAGGTAGCGTGGCAGGCAAAGCCAGGAGAGGTCAAATTGCTCTTTTGTGTGCGCTCGTGGCGAGAGGGGACCTTCCCAGCCCTTCCGTAAACAAGGAACTATCCGCAAATTGGAAAATCTACAGAATAAAAAGACAAAAGTTTGGAGGGTTAGTCAATTTTCTTTATCTATGTGCTTTTTTTAGCGGTACATTTAAACTCCTGTAAAAACACTGGAATTGAGAGTCTGTTGGCATCTTACAAAATAAAAATCATTCATTCAGTCAGGTCTTTCAGGGATGTTTTCAATTACTTTCAGAAAAATCGCACAAACAAACAAGTGTATATTCAAATTGTTTAGAAATTGACACTTTCATACCCAACAATGCATATAAATACAATCCCTTTTTTCCACTCTGAGCCTATACCAAACAGCACTTTGTGGTTGTGACAACTCCCAAAAACAAATTTAAAAACCCTGGGGGCTGTTTAGCCAATGTACTGTAATTTTTGGACAGTTAAAGGGAGAGTGTGTATTATTGACCACTAGATGTCACTGTATGGTGTGGTGCAACCGAAAATGAGTGTTCATATGCACAAGGAAGATTAGAAACCTCGCAGACTCAAACCCACAATTTTACTTCCCTTTTTTCGCTCTGGCATTCCGAGCTTTTTGTTCCCAAAGCAGCAAGATGGTGGACAACTATGTCAGTTTCCTTTAGGTGATGCTCGTGTTATAAAAATATATTTAAAAACATTTGACCCGAAAATATTTTAAAAAATACACGTTCATGTACTTTTCAAGTCAAGTCAAATTTATTTAAATAAACCCCTAATCACAAAAATGTCTCAAAGGACTGCACAGGTTTACAATGACACAATTACCTGATATTAAACTAACCTGCGGGCAAGGAACAACTCAAAACCTCAGCGTGAGGAAAAAGAGAAACCTTGAGAAGGGACCTCACAAGTGGTATCCCCCTTCCAGGATTGATCAGGGTGAATTACAATTAGCATTACTGTACACATAATAGTAAACATTAGGTAAGATGTTGTAGATGTCCGGAAAGAGCATGACACCAACGACGCCCCCAGCCTTTAAACTAGTCCAGAAAGTCTATGACGGCCACGACGCTGCTTCCCATCTCTGCCAGCTGGTAAATGCAGGGGTCATTGCAGACCTCTTGGCTCTTGGAGTCACCAGTAGACCGGCATTTTCCGAGCGCAGACTCCGTGCAGGAACATAGGGGGAAATCAAATCAGAGAGATAAGAGGGTGCAAGTCCATGCAAACATTTATATGTTAATAAGAGAACCTTAAAGTCACATCTTAAGTGGACTGGGAGCCAGTGCAAGTTGGCCAATACAGGAGTAATATTCTAGTAATATTTTTCACGTGTGACTAAAACGACAAATTAGGATCAAATATAACACCTAGATTTTTGACCGAGTCACTATGGGTGATATTACATTTGTCCAGGTTCAGGGTAGTGTTTGAAAATAACTCACACAGTGAGCTGGACCAATAATCGACATTTCAGTTTTTTCTGTGTTAAGGCGCAAAAAAATAAGTGACATCCATCTTTGAATTTCAGTAAGGCAAGCCAGATTTCTACAACTTAACTGTCCAGTTGTCTCAAGTGGCACATACAGTTGAGTGTCATCTGCATAGCAATGGAAACTAATATTATACTTGTGGATAATGTCACCAAGCGGGATCATGTAAATACTAAAAAGAAGGGGGCCAAGTACAGAGCCCCGTAGAACACCACAGGGGACATTAAATTGTTTAGAGGTTAGATTGCCATAGTTAACACATTGCATCCTGTCTGACAGGTAGGACCTAAACCATAAGAGTACAGTTCCTGAAATACCAATGCATTCCAGACGAACAAGTAATATGTTGTGGTCGACAGTATCAAAAGCAGCACTGAGATCCAGCAGCAGTAACATTGATGAGGCACGGGAATCTATTGCTAAAAGGAGATCATTGGTTACTTTAGCCAGGGCTGTCTCAGTAGAGCGATTTGCCCTAAATGCTGACTGGACAGTTTCAAAGAGGTTATTTTCTGACATAAATTCATTCAACTGCTGTGCAGCAACTTTTTCAAGTAATTTTGCAAAAAATGGCAGATTTGACACTGGCCTATAATTACCTAGGCTTTCTGGGTCAAGGTTAGGTCGCTTAAGCGTGGGTTTAATGACGGCAGACTTGAAGGCTACAGGAACAATACCCGAGAATAGCGATATATTAATAACATTTAAAACTGATGGTCCTAAGATCCCAAACAGATCATTCACCAGTGAAGCTGGAAACGGATCTGACCATCTGTGTTGGACTATCAAGGGACAAATCATTGAAACTGTAGAATGTTTCTGAACAACCGCCGACCCGGTCCTTACCTAACACCTCCACATCTTTGAGATGGGCGGAGGTTACAGAGCGTTCTTTTAAAATTTCATTCCTGATTAGTTGAATCTTTTTATTAAAAAATTCCATAATGTCATTGGCAAAACAAGTAGAACTTTTTGGGTTAAGTTGTTGTCTGGTAAATTTCGCCATTGCGTCAAACAAAAATTTCGGATTATTCTTATGTTTAACAATAATCTTAGAGAAAAACGATGCTTTAGCTGAGGCAAGAGCTACTTTATATTTCAGCAAGCTGTCACACCAGGCCAGTCGGAGGACTTCCAGCTTTGTAGTGCGGCAATTTCGTTCAAGTTTTCTGCAACCTTGTTTGAGTGACCTGGTTTCTTCAGTAAACCAAGGTGTATGCTTCTTAGGTCGAAATGTATGCCTTAGGGGCGCCACAGAATCAAGAACATTAACCAAAGCAGTATTAAAGTTGTTTGTAAGTGAGTCAACAGACCCAGTGTACGAAGCGAAGGCTGCAGTTACCATAGGTAATAGTTCTTTTAAAGCTAATGCCGTTGTAGGGTGGATATTGCGACTGCTAAAGCCTTAATTTTCCTTATCACAGTAAACATTAAACAGCACCTCACACTTAACAAAATAGTGATCAGAGATGGCATTAGGATACGTTAACACTGTAACATTTGAGGCTACTACGCCACGGGTCAGAACAAGATCTAGAGTGTTCCGATCTTTATGGGTGGGCACATCAACTATTTGATTCAAACCAAACGTATTAATCAGTGACTTAAAAGCAATTGCAAGTGAATTTGATGGGGAGTTTATGTGAACATTAAAATCACCAATAATTACAACATTGTCCGCATAAGTTACTAAGTCTGTTAACAGTTCCGAAAATTCATCCCAAAAATTTCAGTATGGTCCAGGTGGGCGATACACAACAACTACATAAATTGGTGTTGACATTAAGGACCTCATAACAAGTGCTTCAAACGTTTTAAAAACAGGAGGGGTACCAGGAGTACATTTCAACTTACCTTCTGATATAAGAGCAACGCCTCCTACTTTTTTGCATGGTCGTGCCAAGTGCGAACTCACAAAGTTAGGGGGAGAAGCCTCATTTACCACTACAAACTCATTTCATTTGGTTTTAACCAGGTCCCACAAAAGCCAATAATAAAGATAGTTAAGATAGTGTTCATTAATAAGGTCATTGACAAGTAAAGCTTTGGAGGCTAGTGATCTAATGTTCAAAAGGCCAAGCTTCAGCACTGTGGACTGAGCTGAACCCTTTCCCGAGTTTTGAACCGTAATGGCAACCTTAGTGGTAACCTCCACAGGATTATACTGCCAGTCCCGGGTCTTGTGCCTTGCATGACGGCAGATGCGGCCCGAATTCCATACCACAGGAATATTGTTGACAGGTGGAGTAGCAGGATGACTAGTGGTAGAAAATATTGTTATTTCTTCTCCCTCCTCACCTAACAAGGGAGAATCAGAGGTAAAAAGCACAGAAGAAGATGCTATATAAGAGTACAGATCAGGGTGTGTGGTGCAGGCAATGGAACACTTTAAACTACAAAAACTACAAAAACTATGTGAATTGCAGGAATCTAGCATAGTGCTAGTTAGCTCTAGCATTACAGACTCCACACCCGTGGTTACAGGTTCACTAATCACCTGTGACCTGGCCTGCACTAGTGTACCCTGTCATGGAAGGCTTAAACAGTAATCTATATTTTTAGAAAGAGTGAGAGCACCTTCCCAGTTAGGGTGAAGGCCGTCTCTCCTCAGCAGGTCAGGTCGGCCCCAGAAAGCAGGCCAGTTGTCCACATACCTAAATCCCTGCTGACTAAAGAAACTTGCCAGCCACCGGTTTAGCGAGACACTGGAAGACACTAAATACTGCACAATGTCCCTTTAAACAATGGCTCATTGCTACAGACTTAAACTACTCAAGCTACTACAAAATTTAACACTGTATAACCAAACCAATGTCATAATTACTTATGTAATTATGTCAAACGCCTATGCCTGCTCATTTGGCGCCAACCCCGGTGGACTCTGATTGGCTCCCTGTCACTATTTGAACCCAGTCCTGTTAATCCCCTGTGGTCAGTCCATCTGCGAAACCTCTGTGTATACAAAACAAGCTTTTTTTCGACCCTGATTCCCACCTGTCCCGTTTTTGCTCTTGTTCGTCTACGGCTACGACCTGTTTTGTTCTCGACTACGTCTACTTTCCCGTCCTGGCTTACGACTCGTTTCCGACCCCGACCACGCCTTGCTCTTCCAGTCCCAGCTATCGACCAGTTTTTCCGTCCCTGACACCGCCATCGCTCGGTACGGAAGATTCACTTCTGTATTTGGATCGGAGTGCGAGAACGACTTGCTTCCCGCGTCCAGTGAGCATCGGATTGCGGACACTGCCCTTCCTCTTTCTTTCAATAAAATTGTGAGAAAATGTTACGCGATTGGGTCTACCCTGTGTGCTGGTCGTGACAACCAAGAGTCCTCGGCCAAAACATTTATATAGCTAGCTTAATGCATACATTTCTATATATAAGATACTTTATGTTAGAATTTCAATAAAAAACACAACACAGTACATATGTACACCAAATCATTGAATGTAAATCCGATCATTATATTTTAGTAGTGTTATTTGCCATGTGTTTTTTTTATGTTTATGTGTGTGTGTGTGTGTGTGTGTGTGTGTGTGTGTGTGTGTGTGTGTGTGTGTGTGTGTGTGTGTCTGTCTGTCTGTCTGTCTGTCTGTCTTAAGGAATGCTGTTAATGCTTCAGAGCTTTAACTCTGAGTTAACTTTTGTGTTTTTAAACTTTAACTGTGCCTTAAAAGGACAGTGTTTATATTTGGACCACCAGATTTTGCTGTATTTTGTCGCACAACTGCAAGGAGTGCTACAAAGCACAAGGAAGAATACAAACTACGGAGACTTGGAGGAAACAAAATATGATTTTTTCTAAAAATGCACGTTTGTATGATAGTTTGTTGTTGTATGATAGTGATGTTTTTCTTATTATTTATTTAAATATTGTTTTCATTTTCTGAATGATTTGTTTTTATTAGGAGACGTTACATAATAGACACTTTTTTATACCACTAGGAGGCATTAAATACTACACATTGCCCTTCTAAAGCAGGTGTTTTAGTTTTACTCAAACTTTGAAGTAAGATTTAATGCGTATTTAATATAGTTGTTTGTTAGTTGTGATTGCTTCAGCGGGCCCCCGGATACGAAAAAAAGTCCCCATCCGCTCTAAAGTATTTTAAGAGTCTCCCAAAATACATTAGTGTAAAAAGCACAGAAGAAGATGCTATATACAGAGCGTTCTTTTAAAATTTCATTCCTGATTAGTTGAATCTTTTTATTAAAAAATTCCATAATGTCATTGGCAAACCAATAATCTTAGCGAGACAATGGAAGACATACATACATGGGCCCATTCATTTCTATGGGTAGTCATGGAAACGAGGGCTTTTCCAGAGGGTAGTCATCGTAAGCAGGGACTGTCCAGGGTGGCTTGAGGGGGCCCGACCCACATTACCTTTAACCATGGGTAAATGGTGAATTCCAAAGAGTGGATGCTAGCGAGAGGATGCTAACAGCTATGTGCGCCACTAGCAAAGTGTTGGGCTGGCATAGCCAGCCCAAACATTAGCGCAAGCTAGCTGTAAACACTGTTGGTGATCAGTTGGGCTGGCATAGCCAGCCCAATTATTAGCGATGAGAGGTTGATGTTATGCTTACTAATGCTAGCAGTAAAAACTGTTGGTGAAGAGTTGGGCTGGCAAAGCCAGCCCAAGTTTTCGCTCAAGCTAGCTGTAAACACTGTCAACAATGGGTTGGGCTGGCACAGCCAGTGATGCTAATTATTTAATGCTAACTTCTTCATGCTTAAAAATTTTGGTAATGCCTATATTTTAACAACTTCATATTTACAAACTATGCTAATGGGTACAAGTTGATGAGTTATGCTAATGGGTACATGCTAAAAAGTGATGCTAACAGCTAAATGCTAACTTCTTAATACTAAAAAAATTTGGTAATGGCACCATTTTAACGACTTCATACTTACAAATTATATTAATGACCTTATGCTAACATACATTCTAAAAAGTGATGCTAACGGCTAAATGCTAATAATAATAATAATAATAATAATAATAATAAAATTCTTCATGCTAAAAAATTTTGATAATGGCAATATTTTATCGACTTCATATTGACAGACTATGCTAATGGGTACATGTTGATGAGTTATGCTAATGGCTACATGCTGAAAAGTGATGCTAACGGCTAAATGCTAACTTCTTCATGCTAAAAAATTTTGGTAATGGAAATATTTTAACGACTTCATATTTACAATTTATGATAATGGGTACATGTTGATGAGTTATGCTAATGGGTACGTGTTAAAAAGTGATGCTAACGGCTAAATGCTAACTTCTTCATTCTAAAAAATTTTGGTAATGGCAATATTTTAAAGACTTCATATTTATAAATTATACTAATGGCCTCATGTTGATGAGTTATGCTAATCTTCTTCCACCGAATTTTAAAGGGCCTCTCCTCCCAGAGCTTTTGGAGTAGCCCAACAATTCATATACTAAAAATTCCGGCCGAATCAGGACTCTTCTGCGACAATACAGATTTTCGATATGAGTCTATGGGGCCCCGCAAGGGGCCCCGGAGACCAAAAAAAGTCCCCATCCGGAATAATGGGTTTTGAGAATCTCCCATCCGGAATACAAGGGCCCATTCATTTCTATGGCTAGTCATGGAAACGAGGGCTTTTTCAGAGGTTAGTAGGGACTAAGCAGGGACTGTCCAGGGTGGCTTGAGGGGACCCGGCCCACATTACCTTTAACCATGGGTAAATGGTGAATTCCAAAGAGTGGATGCGAGCGAGATGATGCTAACAGCTATGTGTGCCGCTAGCAAGGTGTTGGGCTGGCATAGCCAGCCAAAGTATTAGCGATGAGAGGTTGAAGCTATGCTTACTCATGCTAGCTCTAGAAACTATAGGTAATGAGTTGGGCTGGCACAGCCAGCCCAAGAATTAGCGCAAGCTAGCTGTAAAAACTTTCCGCAATGGGTTGGGCTGGCGCAGCCAGCCCAAGTATTAGCGCGAGCTAGCTGTAAACACTGTGGGCAATGCTAACTTCTTCATGCCCAAAAGTTTTGGGAATGGCTATATTGTAACTTCTTCATATTTACAAATTATGCTAATGGATTCATGTTAATGAGTTATGCTTTTGAGTACGTGCTAAAAATTGATGCTAACGGCTAAATGCTAACTTCTTTATGCTAAAATTTTTTGATAATGGAAATATTTTAACGACTTCATATTTACAATTTATGATAATGGGTACATGTTGATGAGTTATGCTAATGGGTACATGTTGAAAAGTGATGCTAACGGCTAATTGCTAACTTTTTCATGCTAAAGAATTTTGGTAATGGCAATATTGTTACGACTTCATATTTACAAATTATGCTAATGGCCTCATGTTAATGAGTTATGCTTTTGAGTACGTGCTAAAAATTGATGCTAACGGCTAAATGCTAACTTCTTCATGCAAAAGAAAATGTTGGTAAATGCAATTTTTTAACGACTTTATATTTACAAATTATGGTAATGGTCTCACGTTGATGAGTTTGTCTAATGGATACATATTAAAAAGTGATGCTAACGGCTAAATGCTAACTGCTTCATGATTAAAAATTTTGGTGATGGCTTTATTTTAACAACTTCATATTTACAAACTATGCTAATGGATACATGTTGATGAGTTGTGCTAATGTTTACAGGCTTAAAAGTGATGCTAATGGTTAAATGCTAACTGCTTCATGCTAAAAATTAATGCTAATGGCCACATGCTAACGAATCGGCAATATTAATAGGCTCAATGGATTCCGGGTGGACCAATTCAAATCGAACGGCCCATTCTATTTGAAGATGTATATTTTAAACCTTTTAAAAGTGTAACAACAGTGTTATTACTATGTTATTACCAAGAATGTGCTTTTTTTTAGACCTCCACAAGGCATATCCTTGTTGCTAACGATTATGGGCCAATCTGAAATGAACTTGCCAGTACCGGGGGGCTGTGAGGGGGCACAGTCCCCCCACAGAACCAAGTTTAAAATTACATATACATCTCTCTGAGTTAAAAACTTTATGCTAACTTATGATGCTAACAATTCAACGCTACAGGTTCTCTACCAACATCTTGTTTGTTTGTTTGTACATGATTCAAATTGAATCTTTTCTTCCGGCGCCGTCACGAATGGCAGCCACTCCAGCAGCTCCCGTGTTATTTTCGATTGTTCTCGATTGTTCTCAGCTCAGGGATGCTGCTGGAAATGTGAATTTCCCTTCGGGGATGAACAAAGTATCTATCTATCTATCTATCTATCTATCTGCCAGATCAATCACAACTCTTACAAATCCCGCTGAATGAAACTTTAATTCGCTTCTCCTTCAAGGTTCTTTAGAGTGCCATGACGAATTATGCATCAAAAATTCCAGCTCGACCGGGAGTATCTAGCTATGTTCTTGGTTACCGATATCCGTCAACACGACGACATAACTGACGATTTAAAAACCCAGAATTTCCCATTCATTTTGAACGAGACCATCTCAAATGAACTTTCCAGTACCAGGGGGGGTGTGGGGTGGCAGAGTCCCCCCACAGAACCAAGTAAAATTTTACAAATACAGCTTTCCCAGTTAGTAATTTTTTTTTTATCCCGGGATCATCTCCCAGATCAATCACAACACTTACAATTGCCGCTGGAATTGTCTAGTTATATCTATCTTCTTCCGCCGAATTTTATCGGGGAACTCCTCCCAGTGCTTTTCGAGTACCCCATCGATTCATATACCAAAAATTCCGGCCCGACCAGGACTCTTGTGGGTTGTCTTTTGACAGTGATACAAGTCGCCGGGGCCCCGCGAAACGAGGGCTTTTTCAGAGATTAGTAGGGACTAAGCAGGGACTGTCCAGGGTGGCTTGAGGGGGCCCGACCCACATTACCTTTAACCATGGGTAAATGGTGAATTCCAAAGAGTGGATGCTAGCGAGAGGATGCTAACAGCTATGTGCGCCGCTAGCAAGGTGTTGGGCTGGCATAGCCAGCCCAAGTATTAGCGCAAGCTAGCTGTGAACACTGTCCGCAATGGGTTGGGCTGGCGCAGCCAGCCCAAGTATTAGCGCAAACTGGCTGCAAACACTGTGGGCAATGCTAACTTCTTCATGCCCAAAAATTTTGGGAATGGCTATATTGTAATAACTTCACATTTACAAATTATGCTAATAATAATAATTTCCTTTGTATTGTCATTCTTTGTAACAATGTACACAGAACGAAATGTCGATACACCTGACCCGTTGTAGCGAGCCGATGCAGCCGCAGCCAACAGAGGGCGCCGCCATTTTTACCAATGTTATATGGCCTCTTGTTAATGAGTTATGCTAACAGGTACATTCTAAAAAGTGATGCTAACGGCTAAATGCTAACTTCTTTATGCTAAAAAATTTTGGTAATGGAAATATTTTAACGGCTTCATATTTACAATTTATGATAATGGGTACATGTTGATGAGTTATGCTAACGGATACATGCTAAAAGGTGATGCTATCAGCTAAATGCTAACTGCTTCATGTTAAAAATTTTTGGTAATGGCTATATTTTAAAGACTTCATATTTACAAATTGTGCTAATGGATTCATATTGATGAGTTATGCTAATGAGTATATGCTAAAAAGTGATGCTAACGGCTAAATGCTAACTTTTCAATGCTAAAAATTTTTGGTAATGGCAATATTGTTACGACTTCATATTTACAAATTATGCTAATGGACTCGTGTTAATGAGTTATGTTAATGGGTACATGCTATAAAGTGATGCAAACGGTTAAATGCTAACTGCTTCATGCTAAAAAATTCCGGTGATGGCTTTTTTTTTAACAACTTCATATTTACAAACTATGCAAATGGATACATGTTGATGAGTTATGCTAATGGATACAGGCTTAAAAGTGATGCTAATGGTTAAATGCTAACTGCTTCATGCTAAAAATTGATGCCAATGGCCACATGCTAACGAATCAGCAAAATGAATGGGCTCAATGGATTCCGGATGGGCCAACTCAAATCGAACGGCCCATTCTATTTGAACATGTATATTTTAAAAGTTTTTATTGTGTAATAACAGTGTTATTAATATGTTTTTACCATGAATGTGAATTTTGGACCTCCACAAGGCATATCCTTGTTGTTAACGAAATGAACTTGCCAGTATCAGGGGGGTCAGAGTCCCCCCACAGCACCAAGTTAAAAATTACAAATACATCTCTCTGAGTTAAAAACTTTATGCTAACTCATAATGCTAACAACTCAACGCTACCGATTCTCTACCAACATCTGCCAGATCAATCACAACTCTTACAATTGCCGTGGGAATTGTCTAGTATTTACCTAAAATCCCGCTGAATAAAACTTATCTTGCTTCTCCGTTGAGGTTTTTTAGAGTACCATGACGAATAATACGTCAAAAATTCCAGCTCGACCAGGAGTAACGTTATATCTTCTGGGTTACCAATATCCGTCACCATGACGACATAACTGACGTTTTAAAAACCCAGAATTTCCCATTCATTTTAAATGGGACCATCTCAAATCATCTTTCCAATACCGGGGGTATTGTGTCCCCCCCCCACAGAACCAAGTAAAAATGTACAAATACATCTCGCCCAGTTAAAAACTATATGTTTGATCCCCGTATCATCTTCCAGATCAATCACAACTCTTATAATTGCCGCGGGAATTGTCTAGTTTTTTAATATGTTTGTCTCTACACCTTTTTTTAGTGTATATGTAACGACCCTCAATCATGCGCGACACAAGGGTTCACAGTCACTTTCAGTTATTCAGATACCAAAACAATATTAAGAAGTCAGGACGTCTGTGCTCGACTGCATACGTCTTCAGCACGAGGTTATTGACCTGAAGGTACGGCAAGCAGACAACATGCGAGCACATTAATAGTGAAGCTTAAATAATAACAATGAACATAGCTTTACCACGTACCTGCATTCAGTAAACAAAACAATCCAAAGAAGTCAGGGCGTCTGTGCACGACTGCGTACGTCTAAGACATTAAGAGAAACAAAAATACAAAAAGGGGACACGCCGCACATCGTGGCGTGGTTGCATCACAGTAATCATCGTTTCAAGCTGCATTACTTTACTCTTAATTAGTGCTTTTTTATGCATCATTGAGTACAAATTATATCCATTTGTATACAAAATAGTTTGTGAAAGCAGCTCCTATATTTAGCAAAATATGAACTTTTACCCGAACTGATATCGGGCACAGCTTACTTTCAGCACAAGGTTATTGAGCTGAAGGTACGGCAAGCGCAGAAGCCCATAAAATGCCAAACAGACAGTCACACATGCCCATGGCTTAACAAATGAATGCGGTACCAGAATTTTAACAGTAATGCAACAAAAACACAGATTTTGTGAGAATTCAAAAAAACTCAAAACAATCAAATTTCAACTCTGTTGCATATATACAATGGAATATTTTTCCTTATATTATCATTGATCATTGCAACATTTTTATTTTGTCCTCATCAGTAAACCTATGTAAAACTGAGTCAAGTAGTCGGGAAACCAACAAAGGGGAATGACAGATGTAGTAGTGTGATACCCACCCTCTTGCAATGAGAAAAAAACAATGAAACTGATTCATTGCCCTTGGTGGCTATACGCGTCCTACACTTAAACTTCACAGCAGTCAAATTGGGCTCTGTTTTCTATGTTACTTTGAAAGCAATTGCTGACCTCAACGGCCCTTTTTCTCCTGAAAACCCTATTCATGTACTTGTCCTTATCAGTAGTGGGACTTTCTCTTTCTATCGTCAGCGCGTAGTTAGCACTGCGCCACATTCAATGCAATCTTTTTCTTTTCCCTTCTTTAATTCTTCATTGAAGGCAATGCACAAAAGTCGGGATTTTACGTAGGAATTCCCCGCCGAGCCCGAGATGATCCGCTCCACGCACACACTGCTCAGGAAGCCGGCCGTATTTGGGCCATACAGTACTTCGGGTCCCTGGCGTCTGGGCCGGAACCAGGATGTGTTGCTAGGCGCGGGGATGATTGTGTCAGCACTTGCTAGCCGCTCCGTTTCCTTACAGGTGATCTCCTCAATGGACAATGACAGATATATGTTTCCTGCTATTTTCCAACGGTTGTGGGAGGGCATCAGGAAAAAAAAAGGGGCTCGCAAGTTTATTTTTTGGGCAATATGTGCTTTTCAGCGAGACAACGGTCAGAAGTGTAGGAGGTCACGGGGCTAAAGAGGAAATATTGAGGAAGCCACTCTTGATTTCTGACGCGCTTGATGACCTGTGATGGGAGGGAGTCACTGGAGGGGCTGAGGTGGCGTGTGGCAGGCTATTGCAGATCACCCTCTGTTTTCCGAACTTTTCGACTCGAAATTCAACCGTCCTTGCATTTTGGGTACCAAAGTTTCTTCACCATCTTGTAATTCAACAAACGCTAAAGCTTGAAGGGACAGTGTGTATTATTTGACCAAAACCGGCAGAGTGGCCTTATCATTTAATCGGTTTATCTTCACCTTTGTGTGCATTGTGTTCTTATATTATCAATATCAATGCAGCGTTGTTTTAGTTGTGCCAATCCAAGGCTAGAGTGTCTAAACCATGCAGATAGTCTGCTGACTCGCATCCCGTTCCATAAAACATGAGAATCCATACTGTACATATTTGTCCGACAACTTGTGTTTTTGCTCGACATAGCATGAATCAAAGATGTAAATACGTGATGTACTATGATGGCATTAACATGTTAGGTCACTCATGATTGGCCAAGCAATGTCAAGTGATCATTTGCAGCTGGTGTTAGTCCGAGCGGGACGTGTCAACTTGTATAGACATGTAGAGTCAGGATCTCTTGACATCTGCAGCAGAAACTCTACCGATCCCCTAAGACTGACTCACCCAACCCAGAGGCTTCGATCAAACCCAGGTTGAGAACCACTGATGTAGTGCAACTGGAAACTAGTGCTAAAAAGCACAAGAGAGAATTCAATTCACAGAGACTCAGAGACCATAAATCATTTATTTTCCTTTTTTTTTTTTTGCTAATTTGAGCAAATTCAAAATTTAGATTTAAAAAAAAAGAAAACCGTCACTTTGCATATAAATTCTTCTTCTTGACATTTAAAAAAGAGAAAAACTTAAGCTAGCCCAATATTCAAAATGAATCATTCAAAATTTTCCACTTTGCGAGGTGACGCCACAGGACGTTCAACGACGATGACGGCCGATTAACGCCAAAGGATATTAGCTCTTGGAAAATGCCCCCACCTCAACCCCCACCCCTTCTCCCTACTGAAGTTGTGTTTTGAAACACGTCTGTGGGTTAGGAGCGATTTGACCTCCTTTTGTTCAGCGAGGCCAAATCGCGACAGAGGTCATCTCTTGTGCGGCCGCCAGGAAACATCTTTACGATGGACTTTGAATCATCTATCCTCTGCGACAGAATTCCCCCCTGCGCGGTACTCTGAAAACGCGCCCCAGTAATAGCGCCCGCTCCCGGGTGGCTCTTCCTTGAGATTAGCTTTAAAGTTCTAAATATAAAGACTTATTCTATTTTTAGATGTTTTCTGTCATTCAGGTGGCAGCTGGTCCGCGTGGTCGCTCGCTAAACGCTAACAATGAGGCACGTCATTTAAACGGTCTGGCCGGATTGACGCCACGGCCCGGGGGAGTAAAAACTTCACCAACCTCGCCGCCAAAACGTGTCCGATGCTCTGCCAAAACGTACTATCCTACAGAGACATCCTACAGTAGGCTGAACTGACGGATGCAATTTTGTTTTCTTTAAAGTCAAGTTCAACCAGCAACACTAAAACTCTAAAGAATTATTGCAAACTGAACTTTTACTGATGATATAAAACCAGTGTTGGCGAGTATACATACAGTGCATGATTACTGTAGTCAACAAACGCCATGCTAGAAAGCTGCCACAGGAAAAAAAAGACAGGGTTAAAAGCTACGTCAGAAAACAATATTTTGAGGGAGTGAAAGAGAGTAAATAACACTAAATGAAAACGAAAATCGTTAGTATTTATTGCCTTGAAAGGCACAAATCACAATCTTGCGTTGTGGGTGTGTATGCACCTTGGGCATTTGTAAGACGTCTCGAGGGGTACGAAAGAATTTCAGAACACCGGTTTCAGCCATTCTGCAGCATCAGCAATGCTAAAACTTCAGCACACTACTGGTGATTGTCACTTTGCGTTTTGATTCAATAGTAACATTTTTACAATGTTTTGTTTAAGGACAGTAGTAAAAAACAAAATGAGAACTTTCTCTTTTTCTCCATTCTGGAAAAATAGTGTGATACTGAGATAAAATCCAATGCCTTACCATATGTCATCTGTTTCACTAGTGGGCCAGTGGTCAAGTGTCAGCTCTTTCTCCTACGCAAACCAGATTCAATTTCTGTTACCTAAAATGTGTTTTTATGGATTACAGGTAAAAAGGATCCTATAAAAATCTATCCCAACCCGACCCAGACTCACAGATATTAAAGCCTGACCCAGCCTGAGCCCGACTGATTAACTTGATTTGAGGGAGCCAAAATAAACTATAAATTACATTATTATATATGTGAGGATTTTGGCTGACTGATGCCCTAATTATTTAAATATATAGATATTGGATATTTTCTGTGTCAGCTGATTTAACCAAAAATATTTCCAGCCGTACTCCCTTAAGACAAAAAGAAAATAAAAAGAAACCAAGAACAATGACGGGTGGATTAAGGGAAAAAAAAAAAAAAAAGGCAACGAGAGAAGCTGGCCCGAACCCGAAAGTGATGACTGACATTTCAGGCCCGAACTTTGGGTCAGGCTTGGGGTTAACATCTTACCCCTGGTATGCATTTCCAATCTAATCTTCTGTATTTTGGGGTTATAAGGCATTCTTTCAAATTTCTTGCGAATTTGGGTTTTTTAGGTGCACCTTATAGTCAATAAATCCATCCATCCATTATCTGCACCGCTTATCCTCAGTAGGGTCGCGGGAGTGCTGGAGCCCATCCCAGCAACTTCGGGCAATGGTCAGGGGACACCCTGAACTGGTTGCCAGCCAGTCGCAGGGCACACAGAGCTCTGCCGCACACACGCTAACCAAAAAAACCTTATTTATTTATATACCATAAGGCTCACCTTCAGGGACCTCCATCTCCCTGCTTAGGGTACCTGAGTAAAACAAAAAAAATGTAGCAAGCCAATGCCTTTTAGTGTTTCCCAGGCTCCCCTTATCTTTCTTTTAAAAAGGTGGGTGTGTCTTGCCATGATAAAAAAATAATTGGCTACACAAAGAAAACATCAGATCAGGGTTTAAAAAATCTGATTATTTCAAGTTTATTGGTATGTAACAGATTATCATACACCGGCGTTTCATCATCGCTGCAAACCGGCAGGAAAACCCCGGGTCAACGATGTTTCGCTGTCCTGCGCCACAGCGTCATAAATCACCGCTGATGGAGCTGACTTCAAAAGTCTTTTGTTTTCCGGCGCTAACGTCGAGGTTATCGAAGGGGTTAGTGCCGATTGACCGACTCGGCGCGACGACGCTCCGTCAGTCAACGCGAGCCTGTTTTGTCAGGCGGCAAAAAAATGAAAATTCTACATGAGGGATTGTTTGGGTTCCTGTCTACGGGTCTTAGCCGTCGACCCTGTCTGGGTTTGCGAACCCCCAATAAGATGACGGGCCGCTTTCATGCCAGACTTGGAGTTCACTGTTAATGATTTCAAAATGCATTATCAAAAGTTACACTGGGAGAAAAAAAGCCTTGCCGATTCATTCAAGTATTCACAAGCAAGCAGATTAGATTCGGCTGCTTGGAGTGGTCGGTGGTCGCTAGCTGCGGTACCAAATTTGGCCGCCAGAGTGCATTAAAGACCCTGAAAAACCAGACCACACAAAAACAGATCTTTTAGAAATTTGTTGGTATTCATTGGGGGTGCCTTGACACAAAACTGGGCTAAAGGAACTCACGGAGTCCCAAAAGATAACTGTTTACATTTTTACAAAATTGTTTCAGGTGTTTTGGAGCCCCTAAGTCATATACAAAAACATACAGACACTCAAAGTCAAAATTTCTCTTCTCATTCTTCTTCACTAGGTTTTAGGTTTTTGGTGGTACCGGTAGCTGAAATAGGGCACACAGTTATGTTAGCTCTCTCTAGGTGAGGCTCATGTTATGTAAAATAAATTCATATTTGTTTACATATGAGTAAAGTTTTCTACAAGATAGTGTGATGTAATAAACACTGTCCCTTTAAGATTTCAAAATATATTTTAAAAAGTAGCATTGATGCAATATAGTTTTATTTCTTAAATACGTTTTTTTTCCCACATGGGGGTACTGGATATTACACACTGTCCCTTGAAAACAATGTAGGCCTACATATAAAATTGTCTAAACATTTTTAACCCACTGTAATCATGAAGTAAATTGCTTATTAAAATATTTTTAATCTACGTACTCCATTCAAGGGTTCTCCAACATTTTTCAAGCTGAAAGCTAAATTTTGTTACAAATTAGCCCAAAAGGCATCCTATATGCTTTTCTCAAATAATGTTATTACTATGTTGTTACAATGTTGTTACCAAGTTAATCATTGGAAGCAGTGTTAAATAGATGTATTCAACCAAAAAAAAAAAAAAAAAAAAAAAAGAATAGTCTTACTAGAATATCACAATTACTCAACACCGGTGAGCTATTTTCAGAACAGGTCCGTGGGCACATGAACTGTACTCAGAGGGCACCCACCCGAGTGCCCGCAGGCACCACATTGAAGACCCTGCTATATACTATTAAAAAAACATTTTGATATGTATTAAATCACACAACTAAAACTGCATCGAGAAAAAACTTTCATGTAACGGATTTTTGATGCAAAACTATTGTCTATACAATGGTTTCTGTATCTTTAATTTAAAGGGACAGTGTTTAATATTTAGTGCCTCCTAGTGGTACCAAAACTTACATTCCGTTAAAAAAACAATGATTTGAAAACTGGGCAAAAAAACGTGAACTATCGTACCAATGTTAATTTTTATCAATAAAAATCATACGTCGAGGAATTTGTATTTCATTTACATTGTGAAATCCCCACCTAAAAGTAGCCGCTATGTTTGTGTGTCATCTTGCTGCTAGGCTGTGCTCTTGGCACTGGATTTCATTTGCATGGGACAATACACTGTATTTAAAACCATTTAGTGGTCAAATATTACACACTGCGGCTTTAAGTAAACCATTCAAAATCATTTATTTGACGCGGATACACTTAAAAATTCTACATGTTACTTAAATTTGCATTTGGAATTATTTTCCATAAAATAATTACCATTTGTTTAAAAAGGGGGGTCAATACAATTGTTTATTTTATTTTGAATTAATATTTTTTTAAATTTCATACCTGATGAGTAAATACAATGGAAGAGGATATCGGTAATTGTATAAATATTTAGTATGATTCATGGGACCGCATTGTAATATTCAAATCATATCAAATCAAAGCATTGCATTGTGAATGATTTCAACAGCTTCTGGTATTTCTGCCCTCAGCCAACCATGTCTCCTTAAATAGGAGGCACAGAGACCATTCATCCATCCATATGCACCGCTTATCCTCAGTAGTTCGTGGGGGTTCTGGAGCCCAAACCAGCCATCTTTAGTCAGGGGACACCCTGAACTGGTTGCCAGCCAGTCGAGGGGCACACAGAGACGGGATACTCACTCACTCATTCACACCTAGGGACAATTTGAACTGTCTATCCCTAAGGCTACAGTGTGGGGCTTCTAATCCTAATGGAAAATGAAGTTACCAGAATAATCTGTAGACAACTTTCTTCGACAAAGCACATAAAACGGTCACATTCGGGGAATCAAGCTGATGCTCAAGAGGTTCATGTGGGTTCCCAGTACACCATATGCGAGTGATATGCTTGCCATTTAAGTGGCCAGTCGCCTCATTGCTAAAAACAAGCCGGTGTTCAAATCCATCATCTTCTGTTACATTGAAATGTAAAAGTCACGACGATCTGGCTTATCAGTATCCTTCAACTGTTGGACTAACTGTAGCTTGTAAGGCGTTATGTCCAGTCGTCATCATGAGAGATGCCAAAAAAGTTGTTTTAGGACACTGAAGCTTCCTACTACCTCATCTGAACGATTTGCAGGGGCTCCGCGGGAAAGCAGTTTAAACTTGTTCAATCACATCTTACTGTATGTTCTTCTGGTTGGGAATAAGTATTCATCAGTTATGAATTTACCATACCATCTCAATCTGGACTTCCTCTCTGGTGGTCCTTTCTGAAATTGCTATGAAATGTACATCCTTTGTTAAGTTTTTTTTCAAATTTAAGCACATAAAACGCTTTTTCTGGTAGAGTGAACGCCATTAATAGGTCTGAAAATTCAAAAATCAATAGCCCTACAAAAAGTCTTTTAAATAGCTTTAAAATGGCACATATTGTATCTGACTACAATTCAAAGTTAAGGAGATATGGGTGCTTCAAATGTACCCGAGACTTTTGGAACACCCTGTATATTCTAATACCACTTCTTCCACGTATTTTGAAATACAGTAAAACAAAAAAAAAGCATTTAGGATAACATTTTTTAGAGAAAAACATTGCGCAATTGAGTCTGTTTTGTTCTTTAAACTAACAGGAGCAGCCACGTATTAATGTTTGTACGGATTATTTGCCAAGCGGTGCCTACTTTTGAAGAATATAGGTCAGCGGAGGAAAAAAAACAAAAGGAAAACAGATGATGTCGAGACAGTTCGAAGCAGGTCGTCAATGAGGCCATCTGACTTTTCCTCGCTGTTAAATAGGAGGTCACCCTCACGCTTGTTGGATGTAAGCAAGAAGTCCCCCCCTGTTTGTGCAGCGTCCGGGCGGCTGATCGCTAATCACTAACACAGCAGCTAACGCTAGCCTAGGAGCTATGTGTGATCTCCAGCTAACCTTGCCCACGGGCCTCTTTTGTCTGAGCGCTGCCCCTCCGCTATTGAGCGGCTGTAGATGGGAGGGGGGCGCTTGATAAATCAATGGCCAAAACGCTGGCGCTGTTCTCAGCAGGCTTTGGCGATACTGGGATTTTTGGTATGGATCCGATACAAGTAAATATAAGGTAGTATCGTTCCATACCGATCTGATACCGATCCAATACCGATATTTTTTGCTTGGTAATCGCATGATCATTGAATATTTGAACCGCTTTTCCCAATCGCAGGGGTGGCAAATAAGTTTGACACAAAGAGCCGAAATTTTTAACTGGGAGAGTCAAAGAGCCACACCACACACTGACCTGCCATGACAGACAGACAGACACAAACACACACAATTAAAAACATATTATTTCCCATAACACACTCCTCTCCTTACAACACAAGTATTGTTCTTGTGTTGATCTCAAGGAAGGTGTCCACCCTCAATACACACACACACACACACACACACACAAAAAAAAAAACTAAACATGAAACAAGGCAAAGAGCCACAGAATGTAGAAAATATAATGAGGCAAAGAGCCGCATTCTTATTGGCCATGTGTTTGCCACCCCTGCCCTATCGTGTTAGTTTATAAATATGATAAAGGCTAAAAAAATACTATTTTTTGACTAATTTAATGAGACAATTGCAATCCAAACTTCATACTTTTATACCATAGGTATAAAAATGAATATAAATATTCCAATTATAACGTTCTCAGAGCAAAAGTCAAGAGAGTCAAACCAATGAAAGCAGCAATGTAACGGAAATACAAATATGACAAAGTCAGCATAGGAAATTTAATACCTTGGATGACATAATATTTGTAAAATGAAGTCAAAGTACAGAGAGTGTAAAAAATATGATATAAAACGTTAAGAAATCCAAAAATGAATTTACATAATAACAGCAACTGTTTCAGAACAAAAGTAAAAATACAAAGGCTGTACAACAATGTCAATGAGACAACTAACTCTTTTTCAGACTATAAGGCCACCTAAGAACCCTAAATCTGCCAGAGATTTGAAAATGTGCCTTATAATGAGGCAGGCAGTCCTGGAGGTTACCCTAGATGTGAAAAAAATTCTCCCAGGCCAGAACGACATACATATCGACACTATCTCTTGTACAAAGTCAGATTTTTTTATCTCAACGCAGGTGATGCGCTAATACCACACGGCCATTTTGAAGCTAATGCGCCTTATAAATAAAAATAAATCTTTGCAAGGCGTATTATTGAAGATGTGTCTTAAAATCAGGTGCACCTTGTAATTCAGCAACTTTTATTGTCAAACTAACAAAATCATAATAACGAAAGTTAAAATGCGAAGACAGAATCAATATTAAGACCATAGTGATCCAAGTACTAGGTCATTATCAATAATATCGATATTTGGATATAGATGTGCCCACCCATAGTTCTAAAGACAGTGACCCAAAGGCTGCAACTTGGCATTCGAGCACGTCCCTTCCTGATTGGCACTTGAAAGGTGTCGCGGACGTGGCCGGAGGCGATGTTGGGCGTGTGGTGCGTTGGGGTACACACCGGGGACACCTCCATGCAGGGGAACAGCTGGTGACATCTGCAACTATGCCCACAAAAGGAAGTTGAAAGCTTGCATCGCCTCTCCGCCGCCATCGGCCCCGAGCTCACTTTTATTCGCCCCCCTCGCCCTCCGCACTGTCGCTTCTCTTTGGTGGAAAGAAGACTTTTCATTCCAAACACCTTTGAACAAGCCGAGGTATGGCCAACAACAGCACAACAACAACTCCCCTTGGTTATTTTCCACGCTTTCTGATCTCCGTGCGTGGAAAACGATTATGTCCACGTGCGGTTAAAAGCCGTCTTTTTAAGAGGCCAAGCTCCCCCCCCTTACACCAATCGCCCTGTTCCCGCTCAATGGCATCAGCTCACAGTGAGTGAGTGCTCGGGAAGCGGAAAGAGGCCTTATCGACTCCCGTTAAAAGAATCCAAGCGTGTTTGTTAACGAGACACGCATTGACCGCAGGAATGTCAAACTTTCGACGCTGAATGTGGCTCATTCGAGCCAACTCCAGTTTTGACCTATCCCGGCACAGCATACTCCTTGCTTTCTCTTTTTGAAAGCAAAAGGGCCAGTGTTTTGGGAATTCTTGTAGGTTTTAATGACGAGGTGCTCTTAAACAACCACATCAGAATGAAGCCTTAGTAAACCTGATGGTCATCTCTTTACAAATACTTATCTTCTTTTGCGTTTGATTTTAAGCTGCCTGATTTCATGCGAGCGGGTTTGCCAGTTTTGTTGAAATATATCTCAAATATGTAGTATCTCGTAAAAGGAATCCAAATATTTTGCTATTATTGCTCTTTGGGTCAAAAAGGTCACGACCCCTGCCCTAAATCATTTTCATCAAAAGTGATTTTTTTTTTAACAAATCAAATGCTCTCCCTGGATGCTAGCGGGCACTGTTGAGTTTGTATAGTGTCATGAGTTGGTTCATGTGTAAAACTGTTAAAATAAACCAGTAACACATTTGATGTTAAACATAAAAATCTCTTTCCCCATTGTTCATGAATAAATATGCTTTATTTAAAAAACATCCCTTGTCATCCGTGATTAGGGTAAGCTACTATAGTAGGCTAAATGATAGAGAATAATAGTAAAAAACAAAGCTAAACATTTGGAATCACATTCTTTTACCTGATACAGCCCCATTAGAACAGAAAGTCTGGATCGGGTCCCAGACCCAAACTCAGTTTTATCCCCGCGTTAAATGAAATTTGGAAAATGTAACACCTTCTTGTGTTTCTCAATGTCTGAGCATAACATACTCAATCTCATGTATTGCAAAAATCCTAGTTAAAAAAATGTTGTAAAATAAGAAAAATAATCGATTTCCATGTACATTCTGGTTTAACTGGCAGATACTTTTGTCTCCATCAGCATTTTTGGATTTGTGTTTAAAGGGTCAGTGCGTATAATTTGACCACTAGGTAAGTTGACATTTTTATATGCTACAATTTATGTATTGCTTTCTTGCTCTGCTGATTAATTGGTAAACAAGATGTAGGTGCATTTATTCAAATTTGACTGTGCCTCACCAGACACAAACCTCAATGTATGTAAAGAACAATACTAGAAAGTACCACAGTACAGTTTAGGCATGTCGACTAGCGATGTTAAATTGTTACAGAGGATTAACTGAAGAGAAGTTTAAGTTTTAGAATGTGAGCTAAGTGTCATGCTGTGTCAAGTTTTTACAAAGTTATCTGGACCATGATGCCTCCCAATTAGCTCCTTTCCTAAAATTTCCTTTTGTTCATCCTCAAGGTGGGTTGAAAAGGTCAGCAGACGCGTTGCCGCTCGGGTCTTGGCATAAATATTTCACTGCTGCGTGACTAGTCCTCGCTGACTGATGGCTTTTCCGGGTGAGGCTGGACACGGTACAAAGCGCCCGTCAAGCGGTATCGGCACCTTCCTGCTTGCATGAAACTCAGGTGGCCCCCCTACGGTCTTCTTTGTCGGGCCATCCCTGTGCACGAATGGAGCGCTTCTGTGAGTGACACAGGAAGGTAAAGCGAGCTGCTGACCTCGCTATGGCCCTTTGAAGCTACGGCGAGCCTCAAGGGTGGCCAAGGTCTCTTCAAGAGCCTTTGCCAGGGTCCGTACACCTTTTTTGTGGCCAAATTCAAACAATTTGAAAACATTTTCAAGGCCAATTTCTCACCTTTTCCAGTACTTTCAAAGAAATAAATCAAGCACCGATTTTTTTTAGTTTATCTTGATGACTAACATAAATCTGCTTTTTACTGCTAGCAAATACTTTGAGCTATATTGAGCTGTTCCTGTATATAAAATCTATGATCTTTTTGTGTCAATGGGCTGCTGTAAACTGACATTAATTCTGCCATTCGCTTAAACAATGCATGCGCAGCTTCAATACATCACACTTGTTTACAAGCACAGAAAGTGCTCTATAGATGTTGGGTAAGAACTAGGTTCAATACGGAAGACAAAAAAGAAAAAAGGTACTTTATGTATTAAAACAGACAAATCAGCCGGATTTGGCCTCGTTTTACTGATATTGATTGCCAGGAATCGACTTCTTTTGTATTAAATATTTTAATGTATTTAGTTTGTGTTTTGGGCAGCACGGTGGAGCAGTGGTTAGCGCATGTCGAGTGCCCTGCGACTGGCTGGCAACCAGTTCAAGGTGTCCCCTGCCCACTGACCGAAGATAGCTAGGTTGGGCTCCAGCACCCCCGCAACCGTAATGAGGATAAGCGGTGCAGATAATGAATGAATGAATTGTAAATCGTTATTTGATTTGCATTTTATTTTTTCTTTATAGCGCTGAAGAGTAAATATTATTTATTTACATTTTATTGTTCTGCATTTTCAGGGATTTTGTGTTGTTGTATGAATAAAAATATAGTCAGTGAATAAATACATGTAAATGTTCTGAATTTATATAGCGCTATTCAAGTCAATGAAGACCTCCCAAAGTGCTTTACAATGTGCTTCACACTTTCCCTTTTACACACACTAACTAACCGATAGCAGTGTCGGCCCTGCAAGGCAACTACCTGCTCATTGGGGGCATTAGGGATTCGGAGTCTTGCCCAAGGACATATCAACATAAAACTCGGACAAACCGGGAATCGAACCTGCAACCTCTTGCTCCCAAGACCATCGCTTTACCTCCTGAGCTACTGCCGCTAAAAAGCTAAAAGTATTTAGCATTTTCGCTTTTTTTGTAGATATTTGTTTTTCATAAGAAAGTGCTAATAATCGAATAATGTTTTATCATAACTGATAATATATCATTAAAAAAAAAGAAAGAATCTGAGGAACCGTTTGGGAACTGAAAGAACCAGCCTTTCTCCTTGAGCCGAGCCAAAAGAGCAGGTTTTCTAAATAGAGCTGTCCTCTTGGGTGGGACCAGTAAGTGGCTGTGACGCTTCACATGACAACACCATAATGATAAGCATCCAGATTGACATTTCAACGTCATATTTGCACACTTTTATTTATTTTTTATTTATTTATTGTGTGGTCTATAGAGTCAGACTGCCAAGAAACATGCCAATGGCCACAAATTCCGTCATTTCCCTGACCTTGAAAACCCAACATTAAAATTCAATCATTTTCAAGGATTTCGAGCACCCAACCAACCCAGGTTTGGGCCGCTCGCAAATCTTCCCTGTCTCTTTTTGTCGGCGACATGAAACAAGAACCCCCCTCCCTTTCCAAATGCCCCCCACCGCTTGCCGTTCTCATGCTAATATTCAGTTTCAGCCGGTCGGAGACAAAAGCGGCAAGGAAGCTGCCGGGGGAACACAAGCTTCTTGTTGCCAGGACAGGCGGTAACATGAACTCCTTGCAAGACTTCTGCTGTCATTCCGGCCTCAGTGTCCCCCTTTATTCCACCGGCTGGGTGGGGCGATGCGGAGGTCACGGCCCCCTGGGCAGATGATGTTGGAACACAGAGGTAAATGGGGAGGATGGAAGGAGGGTTTTGGAAGCCAAAATAGAAGACAGTCCAAGCTCCCTTGAGGCAGAGGAAGACAGATCTGAGTTTTATCTTTAACGCTTCAGGCTACTCAGCTAAAACCCTCAAAGAAAATATTACTGTATTTTCTGAACCGTAAGGCCAGCTCAAAACCACAAATTTGACAGCAATTCAAAAGTGCATCTTATAATCAATTGCGCCTTATAGACTGAAAATATAATAAATAAAATCGGAAATGAGTGGTTACAATAAAATTATTCTATATACGGTATAGGTAAGATCTTAAGCATGAGCCCGACCTGAGCCCAATCGAGCCTGACCCGAAATCCGGGTTGAAATATCAATCATTATGTTCGGGTTCGCCTGGGCTGGGCCTCTCTTTCAGTGTCCTATTTTTAAAATTATCAACCCGTCATTGTTATTTATTTCATTTCCTTGGTGGAGGATCCGCGCGAGGATCCCCAAGGTGTGCTCGCTGCCTTTTTTGCCCATAATAATTGGTCCTAAGAAAGTTAGTGATTGGGAAAACTGAAACTCATTGACATCAGTGGTTTAAGATCAGGTAATTGTGCGATTGTGTAATTGTAATCCTCTGCAGTCCTTTGAGACATTTTCGTGATTAAGGGCTATATAAATAAATGTGACTTGACTTGACTTGACAACAACAATAGAGACAAAGTGTGCAAGTCTGTCATTGAAGCACTGCTTAAAGGTACAGTATATGTTTTATTTTTTATTTTTTTTTAATCTTTGAAGCGTCATTTATATACTGAATTAAACCACCAAATAAGAGACATTACAACAGGGGCCGTGTTACTGAGCCTTTAATTTCCTTCTCAGGATAGTGAAAACTGCAATACAATACAGAGCATAGAAAGCATCTGCCAACATGTTCAAGAAAAAAACGTGCTTAGACTTTACATTTGTCTGAACTAATACAAAGTGTAGTTATTTAGACATCAAATAAACACTTTTTAAAAAAAAGGCTTTGGTTTGTCAGTCCTTCAAAATGAATGGAGATGGACTTGACATTCAACCCTCATATCAGCCAAAACATCAATTTACTGTTTACTTCAAAATCTTGGAACTGGAAGTGACGTGGAAAAATCAGAAGAACTTTGATACACTATATATATTAACTTAAGTGGTGAATTCATACAGCACTTAACCAGTCACTGAGGATCTCCAAAGTGCTTTACAATACACTTCACACATTCACATTCATATGCACATACTCACAGAGAGATAGAAGAGTCAGCCATGCTAGGCATTAGGGGTTCATTAGGGGTTCAGTGTCTTGCCCAAGGACAATTCAACATTTAACCCGAAAGAGCCGGGATTCGAACCTGCGACCTCTTTGTTCCCAAGACGACATGAATGCAACTGTTTTTTAAGCCTAGATTTAAATACAGAGGGCACGGATTTCACGAATCCCAGGTGGAGAACGCTCTAGAACCAGCGGATTTCTTCTTGGCTCTTGGAATCACTAGAAGACCGGCCTTTTCCGATCATAAACTTTGAGCAGAACAATAAGGAGGAAATTTATTCAGAAATATTCATGAGATCGAACCTCCTGTGTGAAGTTTGTATGTTCTCCCCGTGCCCGTGTGGGTTTTTTCCGGGCACTCCGGTTTCCTCCCACATTCCAAAAACATTCCAAAAACATGCATGTCAGGTTAATTGGCTGGTCCAAATTGTACCTAGGTGTGAATCAGCGAGCGAATTGTCTGTCTCTGTGTGCCCTGCGGCTGGCTGGCAACCAGTTCAAGGTGTCCCCTGCCCACTGCCTAAAGACAGCTGGGATGGGCTCCAGCACCCCCGCGACCCTACTGAGGATAAGCAGTGCAGATAATGGATGGATGGATGGATAATCAGAAATATATGACAGGCGAAGTCCATGCAAAATCTTGTATAATACCAGCAGATTCTTAGGGCAACTAAAATTGTGGTAATGTGATCAAACTTTCTTTTCCTAGTTAAAAGCCTCGCCGCAGCATTTGGTAACAGGTGCAAACTTTAGTATGTACAGTAGTTATTATTATTAGTAAGTATGCATTTGTTAATGGTAAAGAACTTTGGTCGTACATTTAAATCATTCTTAAAATCCTACTAATTTCTGACATGTGTATCATAACTTAGCTGATATGTTCTTCTTCCCTTCACCCAAACACCCACCTACCTACCTCCCCACCCCCTGTTCCCCTACCTACACTTTATCGCTTCTCCTCCTCTGAGAGAATTACGGCCATAGATGTATAATTCACGCCGCTTTGGCTTTGGAAGGCTGTGGCTTTTTGTGGGGAAAACACGATGACAGCCAAGTGAGCGCAACCTCTCATTCCTCTCAGCCACCTGTTCATCGGGGAAGGGGTGCAAGGCAAAAAAAGGGTAGAGGGGGACGCTTGATTTATATTTCATCTCTCCTCCCAGACCCGCTAACTTTGTTGCGGCTCTGGTGCGCTAAAGACGTCAACTTAAAGGAGGCCCCCCGGCGTCCTGAAGCCGTGAACACTTTTTGGGCTCGTGGCTTGGATTGCTCTTGTCAACTTCAACTTGTCAGGGTGGAATTCCCGTGGAGCACGCATGTCGTTTGGCATTCTGGCCGCCGTCTCCAAGTTGAAAGGGAAACAACAAACAACTTTGGACAATTAAATGGAGGACTTCCTCTGGGGGGCGCTGTCTTTTCTAATCTCTCTTTTTTTTTTTGTTTGTATTGAATTTTGCCACTAAAATAAAAAAAGTGCAGGTTTTGTTTAAATACCTTATTGAAATCTGTATCAAACTCAGTTATTAACCTACTTATATAAACCAGTGTTTTCAGATCACTTTGCCGAGAGACTTTGTCTAATGTTGTCTAATGAAAATGCCTAATTTTATCCTTGCAAAAAAAGCATGTCATTGTTCAATATCTTTGCTTTCTTCGAGTGAGCAGTCAAATAACATTTATCCATATCTTAAGGTAGAAGCAAAGTCATTTTGTTTTCATTTTCATGGTATACACTAATTATCTGCTCATTGGGTGGTACAGCATATTTAATAACTTATATTCATATATGAAGCTATTGAAGAAAGCACTACAAAAAAAAGGAAAAATTAAGTGCAAAATTTTCCTGATTTTGAGTCTCACATTCTTATTTTACGAAGGAAAAATATTTTAGAATTCTGTTGATAATTTGATTCTATTTTTAAAATTGGATTCCAGTATAGCAAAGATGCCAGTTTTTCGGTCTGATTATTATTGCACACTGTTGTTTGTCGTTTTGACTACCATGCACTGTTTAAATCATGGTTGCCATCGGCCAAACCGTGCTGCTGTTCTTTAATACCCACTTGCTTCAAGCTGGATCTCCTTTTGTAACATAGGAGATTTTATAAAAGTTCAGGTTCAAAATCCATTGATGTCTTCTCTCCTAATTTTGAATATGTATAAACATGAGTTTCAATGTAGTAAAATCCAAATTTAAAGAAAAAATAACCACTACAATGAATAACCTGTGTTATCTCCTGAGCCACGGTGACCACAAATGATAAGAAAACCTTTTTACGGTCAATTTAAGCAATATGATGATCTAGCTTTAAAAAGCAGTAATTCATTTCGCATTAAGATTTTTTAAAGATGGAAAGTGTGCCATGGCTAAAAAAAGTTGAGAAACGCTGGTCAAAACCACTTCATTTTGTGTTGGTGGAAAATGGCTCAAGCCATAACCATCATTTTTTTTATTTGGAGATGGCTATTTTCAAATGTGCTGTTAAGAAAGGGTTACCTCGCAGTGACTCAATTACTGATCAACCATAGCCCTGCTTCGGAAACCTGGTGTGATTGATTGTTAGCTAAACCCAGGGCAACTTTTACATTCTCTTTACTTGTCTGAAAATAGAGAGAACTGGTTGGTGAAAATTAGCAGATGGGAGTTCTAAACCACTGCAACTTTTGACGAGCAATTGCCCCAAAATTCAAACTATTGCTCAAAGGATGCCTATAATGAGGTAATTGTGCTCACATCGGCAGCCAAGTAACCGGTCACCCGTGCAAGGAATTCGAACCAACGCAGAAAAAAAGTAATTGAATCTTATATCCAATACCTTATACACAGAATTCAGCTAACGCCATGCTTACGTATGAAGAAGCAAACATAAATGAACATTTACTTTGTAAAAAAAGAACATTATTTGTTAACACGTGACATGTGTGCTTTAGGGGCTGGCACGGATAATGTTAGCCAGCCGCTAACTGATTAGCTAGAAAACAGATGGTCATGCCTGTGCACGCACACATGCACATACGCAAATGGATGCATAAACACACCATTAACGTAATTAAAGGCAGAGGAAATCAGTATATACAGACATAAACAGCCATAGAATAAGAGGATGTAGTGCCGTGGATGCTAATATGTGACAAGTTAGGTGAGCGATGCCAAAGTAGGATCAGTGTTTTCTTCGGTGTAGCATGGAGCAAACTCACATGTGTGAGTGAGTGAGTGAGTGAGTGAGTGAGTGAGTGAGTGAGTGAGTGAGTGAGTGAGTGAGTGAGTGAGTGAGTGAGTGAGTGATTTGATAGGAAGCAATGTTTCATTCTGATCGTTACTATTGTCAGAATAATATTAAAATCTTACTTAAGGCTAAAGTGGGAAGGGACAAGATTGGATGGACTTGCTCGCAGGACAAGGTATGCATCAAAAAGTATGAAAACAACACCATACAAACATAATGAAGACAAATTACTTTTGGGGGCATTACATGTATAACCTATGGCAACACATAGATACTGTATGTGACAACCTCGGAGCATTTATGAGTCGCCAGAGGATAAAGAAAATACACTGTATCGTTTAACCCTCCTCTTTTGTTAAGATGTCAACTGACCCGTTTTTTTTTTTAAATGCATACAAAAAACACATACATTTGTTTGTCGTATCAAAACTTCTTGACTTCTTGAAATAAAAATTGTCTGTACATTATAAAATGCTCCAATTAACATTGTTACATTGGTATTGATAGGGTCGGTTTTAACCTGATTATTAAAACGAGACTATAAAACACTACCACTAAAATTGATATATAGTTAATTTTATTAAAATAAAAAAGATATTTAGCAGATGTGTTGTAATACCCCTCAGTAATACTTCCGTAACAGAAAACTTTTATTCATATATTTATTCATTTGACCATTTAAAAAAATATTTTAAACGCCATCAAGTTCATGTTTAAGTGATTCAAAATATGAGTTTCTCTCTGATAATGTCATTAACCGAAACAGAAGAAGAACCCAAATGCGTGATGTTTCTCACACAAGCTTTTATTTTACGGGAAATCAGTCATGCACGTTAGCCCGAATGCCAGTGATTTGGCGATCGTTGGGCGGAAAACGTAAGGCTGCAGTCTGGAGTGGAATGACAGGAAGCCAGAGGCCGACGAGATCGATACCACATAAGTTTTTAAATCAAGGCTTAAGACACACTTCTATTCCAAAGAATATGATTGATGCCCACCTCATATTCTGTTTTGTCTTTTTCTGACGCCTGCCTGGCTGATACGAAGGAGAGGGATGATTTGAGATGAGTCAGCGGACCAGCATCTGAGCTGCAGCATGTCAACCCCTGCATTGACCAGCTGGCAGAGATGGGAAGCAGCGTCATGGCCGTCATAGACTTTCTGGACTAGTTTACAGGCTGGGGGCGTCGTTGGTGTCATCCTCTTTCCGGACATCTTCAACATCTTACTTAGTGTTTACTATTCTGTGTACAGTAATGCTAGTGGTAATTCACCCTGGTCAATCCTGGAAGGGGGATTACCACATGTGAGGTCCTTTCTCAAGGTTTCTCTTTTCTCCTCACACTGAGGGTTTTGAGTTGTTCCTTGCCCGCATGCTGGTTTAAGATCAGGTAATTGTGTAATTTTGTATTTTTGTAATTGTAATACTGTGCAGTCCTTTGAGACATTTTTGTGATTAAGGGCTATATAAATAAATGTGACTTGACTTGACTACCATTTGCACTAGCAGTTCTCGGAGAGAAGGGGTCGATACTGGACAGGATGGGACGGACAGGATTGATATCAAAACTGGATATCAAAATTAAACAGGACAAACTAGACGGGAACAGAACTGGAGATCGATATTTAACAGGACAAAATAGACGGGAACAATACCGGATAGGAATCACAGGCAGGGAACAGAACAGAATCAAAACCCACGTCTTGTGGGGCAGAGGTTCGTTGAGGGAGAGTTGACGGTGAGTGAGAGCACAGACCTTAAATAGAAGGGAAGCCAATCCGTCAACGAGCCACAGCTGGTGCCAATTGGACGCCATGGCAACCGTAACAATGATATATTTAGCAGATATGTTGTAATACCCCTCAATTATTGTTCCGTAACAGAAAACATCTCATCTCATCTCATCTCATCAGCCGTATCGCTTATCCTCATTAGGGTCGCGGGGGGGCTGGAGCCCATCCCAGCCATCTCCGGGCAGTGGGCAGGGGACACTCTGAACTGGTTGGCAGCCAATCGCAGTGCACACAGGGACAGACAACTCATTCGCTTATTCACACCTAGGGACAACTTGGGCCGGCCAATTCACCTGAAATGCATGTTTTTGGAACGTGGGAGGAAACCGGAGTGCCCGGAGGAAACCCACGCAAGCACGGGGAGAACATACAATTGTAATGAGAAGGGGTGTGGTCTAATGACATCAACACCCTATATCAGGTGTGCATAATTATTAGGCAACTTCCTTTCCTTTGGCAAAATGGGTCAGAAGAGGGACTTGACAGGCTCTGAAAAGTCAAAAATAGTGAGATATCTTGCAGAGGGATGCAGCACTCTTAAAATTGCCAAGCTTCTGAAGCGTGATCATCGAACAATCAAGCGTTACATTCAAAATAGTCAACAGGGTCGCAAGAAGCATGTAGAAAAACCAAGGCGCAAAATAACTGCCCGTGAACTGAGAAAAGTCAAGCGTACAGCTGCCAAGATGCCGCTTGCCACCAGTTTTGCCATATTTCAGAGCTGCAACATCACTGGAGTGCCCAAAAGCACAAGGTGTGCAATACTCAGAGACATGGCCAAGGTAAGAAAGGCTGAAAAACGACCACCACTGAACAAGACACACAAGCTGAAACGTCAAGACTGGGCCAAGAAAAATCTCAAGACGGATTTTTCTAAGGTTTTATGGACTGATGAAATGAGAGTGAGTCTTGATGGGCCAGATGGATGGGCCCGTGGCTGGATCGGTAAAGGGCAGAGAGCTCCAGTCCGCCTCAGACGCCAGCAAGGTGGAGGTGGGGTACTGGTATGGGCTGGTATCATCAAAGATGAGCTTGTGGGGCCTTTTCGGGTTGAGGATGGACTCAAGCTCAACTCCCAGTCCTACTGCCAGTTTCTGGAAGACACCTTCTTCAAGCAGTGGTACAGGAAGAAGTCCGCATCCTTCAAGAAAAACATGATTTTCATGCAGGACAACGCTCCATCACACGCATCCAAGTACTCCACAGCGTGGCTGGCAAGAAAGGGTCTAAAAGAAGAAAAACTAATGACATGGCCTCCTTGTTCACCTGATCTGAACCCCATAGAGAACCTGTGGTCCCTCATCAAATGTGAGATTTACAAGGAGGGAAAACAGTACACCTCTTTGAACAGTGTCTGGGACGCTGTGGTTGCTGCTGCACGCAATGTTGATCGTGAACAGATCAAAGCACTGACAGAATCCATGGATGGCAGGCTTTTGAGTGTCCTTGCAAAGAAAGGTGGCTATATTGGTCACTGATTTGTTTTTGTTTTGTTTTTGAATGTCAGAAATGTATATTTGTGAATGTTGAGCTGTTATATTGGTTTCCCTGATGAAAATAAATAATTGAAATGGGTATACATTTGTTTTTTGTTAAGTTGCCTAATAATTATGCACAGTAATAGTCACCTGCACACACAGATATCCTCCTAAAATAGAACTAAAAAAGCCCCACTCCAACTTCCAAAATATTCAGCTTTGATATTAATGAGACTTTTGGGTTCATTAAGAACATGGTTGTTGTTCAATAATAAAATTAATCCTCAAAAATACAACTTGCCTAATAATTCTGCACTCCCTGTAAGTGAATAAGAGCAGTGTTAACATGTTTTTAGTTTAATCATTTAGCCAATCAGTAATGCTAGTTTGGACTTAGAGCTATTGATGGCTAAGGACGTCATTGGCACTGAATGAATTGAGATTAAAGAGGATACTTACTGGCAGAAAAAAATGACCAAAGACCGAGAACAAAAATGAAAAAAAAAACAACAACAATATTTTCGCGTATAAGGAAGCCTAACAAGGTAACCAAGAGATGAAGGTGAAATGGGTGATGTATTATTGTTTTTAGCATATTCTACAGCTGATTTAAGTAACATCGCCACCGACCTGCCAACATGGGGCGTGATACCCAAGCCTAACACAAGAAGAGGAATAATTGTTGCCAACTCTTTTGTGCATAACTACTAAAGGTTGTGGCCACAACGATGATGTTTTTTTCCGGGCTTTTATCTTTTTTAGTGAGTAGTTTTGTTTACACAACCTTTTAGTCTTTGGGGAAGAGTTAAGTAGGTTTTTATTTACTTTAATAAATTATTCAAAATATTATTAAATTACAATAGTATAGAATTATTATTATTATTATTAATCATCACAGATATTTTTTCCTTTTTTCTTCTAAAACTCGCTTTTATCTAATTTACTTTTTAATTTGCATAATTAGATAAAAAAAGTATTAAATACATTGCATAAAACATACAATGAATAAAAATAAATTTTGAAAAGAAACATGAGTTTATGATTCAAAACAAAAAACAATAAAAAAGAAAAGTACAATCCGTACATGTCACTGTATTGCTTACTGCAACTGGAAAACAAGTGCTAAAAAGCACGAGGAAGAATATAAACTATGAAAACTCAATGTGACCAAGGGACTATTTTTTAGCTCCTTCATGTCATGTAAACTAAATACATAGATGTGCATAGGATATCGTAAAACACACCAGAGGTGTAATATTTCATAAAGTCTGCTTAAAATGTTCGAGTCATAGTTGCACATTTCCTGCCGTGAACTCAGGCATTGTTTCCTGTCTTGCCCATCATGACGGGAATATAACATAATCCCAGATTAAAAAGGAGAATGGCCTTGCTGACACACACAATCAGCCTTTTGTACATTTTGTGTGTGCAAGTATGTGTTGGGTGACGTCTACCTGTGCTGACGCGGATCAACGCAGGTCCAAAACACCAGCAAGTCTCACCTAGGGGTTTGGGGGGCTTGGGTTACCCAACGTTTTAGTCAATCCAGTGACCCCACCCAGCTCACAGCCTTTTAACCTGCTTCCCTAAGATATAAATGTTACTTTCCAGACAGACTGAAGAGATCTTTTCTTCTTCATGCCACGAGGCTCTTTAACTCCACCCGGCAGAGTAAAGGCCCACATTAAACCACACCCCCAACATTGCATATTATCGAATTTTATTGCAATATGTATTCTGTGTAGCACTATCTAGATACTCTATAGAACACGCTACAGTGGGTATTAGCACGTCACATTGGGTATTTGTATATTGTATTCTTTTTGCTTTATTATTGTATTGTTTCTCAGCAAAGGGATGCTGCTGGAAATGTGAATTTCCCTGCGGGGATGAATAAAGTATCTATCTATCTATCTATCTATCTATCTATCTATCTATCTATCTATCTATCTATCTATCTATCTATCTATCTATCTATCTATCTATCTATCTATCTATCTATCTATCTATCTATCTATCTATCTTTCCATCGATCGATATACTGTAAGAATGCTTCTACAATATTTATCTGTTTCGAATCATATTCTAATGATTATTTTCGATTTTTTCTTTCTTTCCCGTGCCTGTAGTGACCTTTTCCTTCTTGGACAGCAGTCTTCAAATCAGGGGCAATTTTAGTTTCAGAACTTTGGGGGTGCTTAAGACCAAGATAATAGGTGGGCAAACTACGGCACGCCAGGCTGCTTGATCCGATTCGGCAAACAAAAATTGTCAAAATGTAATGACAATATATATATATATATATATAATAGTAAACATAATACTTTATTTGCAAGCAGAAGCAATTTTAGGTTGAGAACTTTGAGGGTGCTGAGCACCCAGATCAGGCAAACTACAACCTGTTAAACAAAAATGGTCAAAATGTAATAAAGATATACAGTATATATAAGAGTAAATGTAGCACTAGGAATGAAAACATTTATTTTGTGCCAACTTTGTCTCCATTGTCCTGTTGTGTTCTGCAACAAAATTACTACAAAACTAAATATCAAATTTAGTGCTTAACAACCAGGACTTAACATGTTTTTTCGTCTTAATTCTGATAAGAAAAAAATACTATAGAAATATTTAAAAGATACTAGTACAATAACATTATGATACAAAAATACTATTACAGAAATACTACAAAAATACAACTACAGTGATTATATATATATATATATATATATATATATATATATATATATATATATATATATATATATATATATATATATATATATATATATATATATATATATATATATATCAGTGTTCATTTTACATCTGAAAAGTGATGGGTCCCGGGGACTCGCATGCTCAAAAATCTATGGGTCCCAACAGAGATCTATGGGTCCCCAAAATTTAGTGTTATCGCGGTTGAAATTGTAAATTGGCGACAAATATATAATATAAATCTATATATTCATTCAGTTTTAATCATCACAGTTTATTGGTAATACAAATCATTTATCACTTCAAGATTTTTCAGTTCACAACAATATTGTACATTATACAAAATATTATTGCTGAAATTATTATATAAATCTATATTTCCATTCAGTTTTAATCATCACAGTTAATTGGTAATACAAAGCAGTTATCACTTCAGATTTTTCAGTTCACAATATTGTACACTATACGAAATAATATTGCTGAAATATTTATATATTCATGCAGTTTTAATCATCACAGTTAATTGGTAATACAAAGCAGTTATCACTTAAAATTTTTCAGTTCATATGTTCTTTGTGGTTTTCTGTCCCGCCATAGTTGTAAGGCCATCTCAAGGTCCAATCCATTATCATCCTCCTCATAGCGTAACCAGAATCTAATTTAGTCCATTTGGGCAGAAAAGTTATTTTCTTGCTAGTATTCTTTTGTTTATTTTCTTTTGTCGAATAGTTCGCTTCAAAACACATATTTTCCTTGCCTTTGCGGTCCTCTGAAGAATTTCTCGTTTTTTCGTGCCGGAATTATTGCCGTTGTTACCACTTTCTGTGTTATGTTTTGACTTATTACCGACACTGAAGAAATTACCAATTTTTTGTTGATTTGCACCTATTACCAACTGTTTTTTCGGAGGCATACTTCTCTTTCACTCGACAACCGCCACAACAATGACGTCATCTCGAAGCAACGAGATCTCGTTTGCCGAGAAATGCGCGAGACCAAAACAACAATGGCGGATCTGCCTGACGAAAAGTTTGGAGTGCGGTAAATATTTGTTAAAAAAAAAAAAAAAAAAGTAATCGGGTAATAATGACAATTTGGTGTCAAAATTGTTGCGGGGACGCACGTTGATTTGACCCAATGCGTCCCCAGCAAAAATTATGCGTCTAGGACAAGGGCAAACAAGAACACTGATGTGTATATATATATATATACAGGAAGAGGAGTGCATGCCGCCCTATGTATAGCTCTGCCCATTCCTACCAGTCACGAAATTAAATTGCTCAAAGTGATTTGCTAGAGCTATTGGGTGTTTGAAATTTGGTCTGTGGCATTTCATTATAAAGTGCCTCAACAATGAACAAAACTTGTTTAGTGAACTTCTAAATAAAGGATTATTTAGCGATTTACAGCAAAAAAACGGGGTCTGTTGGTTTTACACCTAGACTATAAACTGCAGTTAAAATTGGGTCCTGTCTAAACTGGACCGAACCTTTGGGTAATCAGATTTCCTTGGCTTTGCAATTGCGACAATCAGCTCTGCAAGAAATTATATATCAAATTAATGTGCAAGTTCTTCTTTATTTCCGAGCCATATGTAATCATGAAAACTGCCACATATGGCTTGCGAGCCATAGGTTCCCGACCCCTGCGTGAGGGTGTGGTAATAGAACGTACATATATCTTTGTATGTATAGTTGTCAGGAGGACCAGAACAGAGCAGGAGACCCCAGAGCGTTCGTACAATTCTTTATTTGGGGAAGCGTAAGGGTTAGCGGGAGACGTGATGACTGTCGAACGTCAGCAGCAGCAACGCCGTCAAGACAACTTCGGAAGACGTAGCCAATCGTAGCGTGGGACGGAGGCAGGTCGAGTTTACCGGGACTGGAGAGAAGATCGTAGCGTGGGACGAAAGCAGGTCGAGTTTACCAGGACTGAAGAGAAGATCGTAGCGTGGGACGGAAGCAGGTCGGATCGGGGGCAGGCAGGCTGAATCAGGTAAACAAGAAGGCACAGGTAATCGGGAGAGTCTTACGGGGTACAGAAGTAATCCTCCGACGAAGAGGTCTCCGCGTAGCATGCTTAAAAAGGGAACATAAACCAATCAGGAAGCGCATTCCAGCGCCCCAGATGATTACCCCAGGTGGCTCCACTTGGGTAATCATGACAGAACCCCCACCTCAAGGGACGACTCCAGAAGTCCCCCAGGAAAAAAAAATAAACCCAAGACACGTCACAGGGAAACACAGGTAAATCAGGAGAGTCAACTCAGGACAGGCAGAATCAGAACCGGCAAAAACAGGAGAGTCGACTCAGAACCGGCAAAAACAGGAGAGTCGACTCAGAACCGGCAAAAACAGGAGAGTCGACTCAGAACCGGCAAACAGGACAGGCAGAATCAGAACCGGCAAGACAGGAGAGTCGACTCAGAACCGGCAAGACAGGAGAGTCGACTCAGAACCGGCAAACAGGACAGGCAGAATCAGAAGAGTCGGAATCAGGACTGGCAGGCAACAGAGTCGGTCTGGCAGGCAGCGGAGTCGGAGTGGCAGACCGTTGAGTCGAAGTCGGACTGGCAGGCCGCGGAGAGTCGAACAGGCAGGCCGCGGAGAGTCGAACAGGCAGGCATGGGAGTCATTGCGCAATCACAAGGCCGAAGGTGCCTTAGCCAATTTCGCCACGTCGGAAATGACTTGCCGAACTGCACATTCTAAAGGGGAATTGGGCTGCTGGTTCTGGCTTTCATAGTCGTCAGGGGGCATATGTACAAACGCGGGGTCCATTCTGGTCGGAGGATTCTGTCAGGAGGACCAGAACAGAGCAGGAGACCCCAGAGCGTTCGTACAATTCTTTATTTGGGGAAGCGTAAGGGTTAGCGGGAGACGTGATGACCGTCGAACGTCAGCAGCAGCAACGCCGTGAAGACAACTTCGGAAGACGTAGCCAATCGTAGCGTGGGACGGAGGCAGGTCAAGTTTACCGGGACTGGAGAGAAGATCGTAGCGTGGGACGAAAGCAGGTCGAGTTTACCGGGACTGAAGAGAAGATCATAGCGTGGGACGGAAGCAGGTCGGATCGGGGGCAGGCAGGCAGAATCAGGTAAACAAGAAGGCACAGGTAATCGGGAGAGTCTTACGGGGTACAGAAGTAATCCTCCGACGAAGAGGTCTCCGCGTAGCATGCTTAAAAAGGGAACAGAAACCAATCAGGAAGCGCATTCCAGCGCGCCAGATGATTACCCCAGGTGGCTCCACTTGGGTAATCATGACAATAGTGGTTTGCGAAACTTTTTGCCCCCCTTGAACTTTGTGACTTCAAACATCAAGATATAAAACTGTAATTTCTTGTGAAACATCAACAATAAGTGGGACCCAATCATGAAGTGGAACATACTTTCTTGGATATGTTAGACTTTTTTAACAAATAAAAAAAGAAAAAGTGGGTGTGCAAAATTATTCAGCCCCTTTACTTTCAGTGCAGCAATGGAAGAGTGTCAAGAAGGAAGCCATTTCTTAAAGATATCTATAAAATGTGTTGTTTAAAGTTTGCCACGAGCTACCTGGGAGACACACCAAACATATGGAAAAAGGTGCTCTGGTCAGATGAGACCAAAATCAAACCTTTTGGCAACAATGCAAGACTGTCAGGAGGACCAGAACAGAGCAGGAGACCCCAGAGCGTTCGTTACAAGTCCTTTATTTGGGGAAGCGTACAGGGTTAGCGGGAGAAGCGATGACCGTAGAACGTCAGCAGCAACGCCGTGAAGACAACTTCAGAACACGTAGCCAATCGTAGCGTGGGACGGAAGCAGGTCGAGTTTACCGGGACTGGAGAGAAGATCGTAGCGTGGGACGGAAGCAGGTCGAGTTTACCGGGACTGGAGAGAAGATCGTAGCGTGGGACGGAAGCAGGTCGGATTGGAGGCAGGCAGGCAGAATCAGGTAAACAAGAAGTCACAGGTAATCGGGAGAGTCATACGGGGTACAGAAGTATCCTCAGACGAAGAGGTCTCCGCGTAGCGTGCTTAAAAAAGGAACATAAACCAATCAGGGAGCGCATTCCAGCGCGTCAGATGATTACCCCAGGTGGCTCCATTTAGGTAATCATGACACAAGACGTTATGTTTGGCGTAAAAGCAGCACAGATCATCACCCTCAACACACCATCCCCGCTGTCACACATGGTGGTGGCAGCATCCCTGTCGCTGCTTTTCTTCAGCAGCGACAGGGAAGGTGGTTAAAATAGATGGGAAGACGGATGGAGCCAAATACAGGACCATTCTGGAACAAAACTTGATGGAGTCCGCAAAAGACCTGCGACTGGGACGGAAATTTGTCTTCCAACAAGACAATGATCCAAAACTTTAAAAAAAAGCTACAATGGAATGGTTCACCAAAAACATATCAAGATGTTAGAAGTCAAAGTCCAGACATCAATCCAATTGAGAATCTGTCGAAAGAACTGAAATCTGCTGTTCACAAACGCCTTCCATCCAACTTCACTGAGCTCAAGATGTTTTGCAAGGAGGAATGGGCAAAAATATCAGTTTCTAAATGTTCAAAACTGATAGAGACATAACCCGAGTGACTTGCAGCTGTAATCACAGCAAAAGGTGGCGCTACAAAGGCTGAAAAATTTTGCACACCCACTTTTTGTTTTTTTTTTATGTTATGAAGTTTAAAATATCCAATAAAGTTTGTTCCACTTCATGATTGTGTCCCACTTATTATTGATGCTTCACAAGAAATTACAGTTTTATATCTTGATGCTTGAAGTCTGAAATGTGGCAAAAGGTCACAAAGAAATAGTTTTGCAAGCCACTGTATGTGTGTTTGGCGCTCACTCACAGGCAAGAAGGAGGACCAGCCTACTGTCTGTTACAATGTCGATTAAAGAGGACAGTCTCAGAGGGGGACGGAAACAGGATGACACACAGACACACGCACGTTAATCTCCTCATTTTCATTTCTCTTACCATGCGGGATTAGAATGATTTTATTTAAAGTGTCAGCTTGAGCTCGCGGATTGAGAAATCTGGATTTCAGGGGGATTACCATTACGCGCACACACACATGCACGCACACAAACGCTTTCTTTTCTGCCACTCACTAATGACCTGCTTGACCAACAAAGAGTATTTATCCTCAAATTCAGGGATGAGGCAACATTGTGATACTCTTCTGCATTCTCTCTCTTTGATTGAACATTTAATATACATTAGGAGGAAGCTTTGGTCAAACCACTAAGGGAGGGGGTGGGAATGAGTTAAAGATGAAAATTATGTTTTCCTTCACACACTGCATGCAGACATTTAGACACCTCGGCCATAGAGTGGCTTGTTTTCTGTTATGAGTGCCGGTGTGCCACAGGGAAAAAATGAAGGCGAACATGGGGCAGGTAAACAAATGTCGGACTGCTGTGTAGACTGGTTGGATTAGAGTGCTTCATTGTCAGCCATGAGTGCACAAGCAAAAGAAAAAGCTAGAGGGAGCATGGTTTTAAAATAGTTTGGACAAGTCTGACCACCAGTGTATGTATTGTAAGTTTGTGCTGATGTGGCCACTAGGAGTGAGCAATAGTGGGAATTTTGGTATCATTCCGATACCAGGTAAACACAGGATAGTATCAGCCAAGACACAATACTGATAAATTTTGCTTGGGAATGTCATGATCATTGAATAATTGTATGCCCCCCCCCCTGTGTTAGTTTGTTATAATTATGATAAACAGAGAAAGGAGACTTCAGCAAAATGAATAATTGTGTTTTATTTATTAACTACAATTCCAACTTTAACAGTATAAAATAAATATCTCTAACAATCTCAGAACAAAAGTGAAGCGATTCTAACTAAAAAAAGCAGGAAACAAAATTATTGTATGACGATATTAACAATATCAGAAAACCAGAACAGACCAGTGGACCCCAGAGCATTCGTTTTAGTCTTTTATTAAGGAAGCGTTTAGGGATTGCTGGAGACGTGATGACCGTCAGACGTCAGCAGCGGCGCCGGGGAGATAACTTCGGAATGAGTCGTCAGTCATAGTGCGGAAATCAGGCAGGTCGTGTTTACCGGGGCTGGAGAAGAGATCAAAACGTGGGACGGAAACAGGTAGGATTGGAGGCAGGCAAAAATCAGGTAAGCAGAGTTTTAAACAGACGGGATATCGGGAGAAACACACAGAGTTACAGAGTTACAAGAAACACACAGTTACAAGTACGCTCTGACACTCCTCTCAGGGCGCGGGGCGCTTAAGAGAGGAGTGCCAGCCAATCAAAAGGCGTCCACCCAGGCGCCACCTGATTGACAAACAAGACCACTAAAATATTTACTATTGCACTTTTTTTTTAAATAAAGTCAAAAAGTACAAGTAGTGTAAACAATACAATACAATAAAACCTTGAGCACTATAAAATAGAAAATACTTCTACTACAAGTGTTTAGAACAAAAGTCAAGAGTTTAATAAGTAGCAATGTTACAAACATATGAATACTGTATAACAATGTCAATAAGAGAACTAAAATACCTGCCATTGTAAACTGTTTTGAAAATAAAGTCAGAAGTTTCAAATTAGAGTGGACATAATTTAATTATATTAAAAATGTATCAGTTTCAAACATTATTATAGCATTACTATAACATTATCGATCAAGTACTCGCTGAGTAGTGATACTACTGATATTTGGATCGATCCCCCCACCATTGGTGGTCTTGTTGAAAACGACAAGTTTGCGCTCCGCTCAGAAAAAAAATCTGAAACAGCAAAAGTTTTTGGCCAGCATGTCCACTTTTGAGTGCCTCATTATCATCAGTGAGTGCATGCAAGAGTGAATCATTCAAAACGTTCAATACATTTTCATTCTTTGTATGTTTTTGGGGGTTTTCTTCTTAAATCTCAATATTTTTGCCTTAAAGCAACAAACGGCAGAAATGTTTTTGTCCGGAGATTTTCCTGCCTAATCCATCAGCGTCATCCTTCCTGCTTCCTTATCTCTCCATCATTGCTCCTCCCTGTCCGTTTTCTTCCCTCGCTCATCTCCTCTTTCCATCACGGGTCTTTTTGTGATTTTTTTATTGCAAACCCTGGCCCACTCCCACTTGATCAGCTTGCGATTCACTCCCCCTCGGCGAGAATCGTCCAACAATATCTGCAGCCGTCTCCCCTCCATCTCCGAGGCCATCTACGTTCCTTTTAACGGATAATCTTCCGCTAAGCGTCCGCCGCTCGTGTCTCTTAAGTGAGCAGCCCTTAATCTCACCATTTTCTCTGCAGAGAAGAGAAAGTGAACGGGTCAGAAGCAGTGGGTGGCCTCAAGCGGCTCAAGTCATGAAGTCGGCAAAGAAGATTTCCCAAACTACTCTACGTGACTCATTAAGCCGCGGTCATTAAAAAAATATACTTGTTCCTCAAATATGTGTTTCTTAAAAACTACAGCGCATTGGGACCCATTTGTAATTGTCTTGAACAGTGTTGGGCACGTTACTTTAAAATGTAATTTGCTATAGACTAGTTATTCTCTTCTTTTTCTAAAAAGTAACTGAGTTAGTAACTGAATTACTCTATAGTAATAGTAACTAGTTACCAGGGAATATTGCGGTTGCCATGGCGCCCAATTGGCCCCGCCCATGGACACCGGCTGAGACGTATTGACTGATTGTTTCTTGGCAGTACTTAAACGCACTTTAAAATGTAATTTGCTATAGACTAGTTATTCTCTTCTTTTTCTAAAAAGTAACTGAGTTAGTAACTGAATTACTCTATAGTAATAGTAACTAGTTACCAGGGAATATTGCGGTTGCCATGGCGCCCAATTGGCCCCGCCCTGAGACGTATTGACTGATTGTTTCTTGGCAGTACTTAAACGCGCTCCTTTGAGCCGTTGGTTGTCTGAGCATTTGTGAAACTCTTGTGAAACTTTTGTGAAACTTCTGTGACACTCTGTGTTAAATGCCTAGTCTGTGAATCTGCCTGTGTTTGAACCTGTTTTATTTTTGGCCTCATCCGTTTGTTTTTGACAAATTTTCTTTTTCGGATTTGAATCCACTTCTGCGACCATCGGTCCCCGGATGTAGTGTGCGCGCATTCCTCCTCTCCCCAATAAATTGTGAGCACGTTACGCGAGTGGGTTCTGAATTCTGTTTCCTGCCCTGGTCCGTGACACCCTCGCTATAACATGGTTCACATTTCACAGTCTCGCTGCTTAACCGATTTTCATCATTCGTTGTGTGCTGCATTCTGATTGGCTATAAAGTTTTTAAGACTGTAGGTATTGGTAAAAAATAAATACTTACATCTTTACTGGTACACCATATGGTACTTTTGTTTTTTAAAGAATGTTGCCTATGAAAATAATTTGTTCTTTAGTTTCATCCATTATCCATCATCTGCACCGCTTATCCTCAGTAGGGTCGCGGGGTCTTTGGTTTCAATGAGTGTTTATTAACTGGAAGAAAACATTTTAAGGATTTTACCTATCACACGTTATTTTTAGACCATAAACCCCGCAATAAGCCAGGGTTCACTGTATTGCAAACTCAATGTTTTATAATACTACTGACACAATCAGATTTTCGACAAATCATTCATAGGACAATAAGGGACTTTTTGAGACATCCGAAACATCGGTTGACACCAGAGATTGATATTTTTCCAATGTCGCATTACCACCAAATAATACTTTTTGCTTAGGTAAGAATATGTATTCCATTTCCAATGAAAATTTAATTAATACAGTACAGTGAAGGAGGAGACACTTTTTTAAAAAATCAACATCTGGAATAGCAGAGTAGACGGTGGGGAAAAAATAAGCGCTGGAGCGAAGCAGTTCCATTGTGTTTTTACGACAATGAAACAAATAAGATGAAAAACAGAATATCTGGGCTTGTGTAGACAGACATAGCTGTGTAATTCAAAAAGAAAATCATCAAAATTGTTGCTGGATTTTTCAGGTGGTTTTATAAGATCCAGAGACACAAGACCTCCCCCTCAGTAAAATAGATATCACTTGGAACAATGTAGAGACTCAATAATGACTGAATGAATGAATACAATTAAGAGACATTAAGAAGTATATAAGTAAATAGATATTGTAATAATTATATGATGATTAAGAAAAATCAATAGTAAAAAAAGAATAAGATGAAAACTCATACACTCATGCAGTGACACATTTCCATATTCTAACAATAGTTAGTTTCGTTCATTGCTTTTGTGAGCATATATGTGACACTTTTGCAAAGTGTTGATTTATAAGCTAGCGTGAAAAAATGGTGGTTGTGTAGAATATACAATAAGAATCTACCTTTGTTTTATATTTAGTTGGATTTTTTTATACAAAGCGCACAGTTGTTAGGAACAACAAATTGCAGATCGTCATTGTCAGCTTCCTTTTTTTGAAAGAAAAAAAGAAAGTCCTGAGTCAAGTTAGAAACTTGTACATGTTTTGTGTGTCTTCGCGGGTCAGAGGGTCAACAAAGTGGCTGTCACTTTGTCCTATGGGGAGGGAGGAGAGGGGGTGCTTTACTGTGGTTGCGTTGACTGGCACATGGACTTTTAGGCAGGAAGGGGAGATTCCTGCAAGGAAATAGGGGTCAACAGCCACCTCAAGTTCAAAATACTGACAAATGACTTTGACATTAATTCAGCATTCTTCATGGTGAATAACACACAACACAAGAACATTTCTTTAGAGTATAATTTACACACAAAATTATACCCCTAAAAATTCAAATGAAGCAATCTCCCCAAGTTTGACTTATTTTTGTGTACATAATACTATATCCCTTCTCTGCCACATATTAATAGACTATGTAAAAATGTCCAACTCCATAAGTGCCAGAATATTTTGGAGTCTAAGTGCTCTGCAAAAGGCTGCAACAGACGTACTCGTTGCGTCTCGCTCATCTCTGAATGGCACTTTAAACAGCCAACAAAGGCAACCGGATGATGAAAGTGCTGTATCTGAGTCAGATCAGGAGATTTCTCCTGCCAACCATGGGAACCAGTTTTGTGTTGAGTGTACTTGACCAAGACACACCACAGGAAGTGGTGCCCCATCGACTGAGGTGGTTAAGGGATCTATGAAAGTTTTTTTTTCCTTTTTTGATTGGCCATATAAGCTTAAGACTTTCATTCGTTTATTTTTTCAATAAGGGTTAGTGTTACATTTAGGGTTATAGTTATAGAGCAGGGGTGGCAAACACGTGGCTCTAGAGCCGCATGCGGCTCTTGGCCAATAAGAATTTGTCTCTTTGCCTCATCAGATATACTGTGGCTCTTTGACTTGTTTCATGTTTAGTTTTTTTGTGTGTGTATTGAGGGTGGACAGTTTCCTTGAAATCAACACAAGAACAATACTTGTTGTATTGTAAGGAGAGGAGTGTGTTATGGGAAATAATATGTTTTTAATTTTGTGTGTGTTTGTGTGTGTGTGTCTGTCATGGCAGGTCAGTGCGTGGTGTGGCTCTTTTACTCTCACAGTTAAAAATTTCGGCTCTTTGTGTCAAACTTGTTCGCCACCCCTGTTATAGAGGCTAAGGGGTTAGGGTTACAGAGTTTGAGGGTTAGGGGTCAAGGGTTAGGTTAAGATTAGAAATTAGGGTTACGAGTTAGAAGTTAAGGGTTCTGATTTTGGGTTAGGGTAAAATTAAAACGATACCAGTCTCAGTAAATGCTTTATTTTCCTCCCCAAATATCCCTAAAAAAAAGAAAATGTGTACTAACCATACTAATAATGTCACGACTGGTACAAGCAGCGGACCCAAATGCGTTACGTTTCACACAATGCTTTATTAAGGGATCGAGGAGCCAGGACGGGATAACGAAGCATGGTCGGAGATTGGAACAAGTCGGGTAGCTGGGACGAGCGGGAAGTCTGGGATCAGTGATCGATACAGGAAACAAAGTCAGGCAGGATATGAGTAGTCGGGACAGGAGAACGGAGCTTGAATCGGGGATCGATACAGGAAATAGAACCAGGATACGGGTAGCCAGGACAGGAGAACGGAGCTTGGATCGGGGATCGATACAGGAAAAAGAATCAGGATATGGGTAGCCGGGCCTGGGGACCGGAGCTTTGATCAGGGATTGATACCGGAAACAGGTCAAGATCAAAACGGGAGCCATAGTCAAAAGTGCTTGCCTTGCATGCGCTGAGGTTTGCACACAGACTGATCAGGAGTGAATGAAAATGATGTGTTTAAATAGGAGGAGAACTAATTAGGAAACGAGTGGCAGCTGGGACTAAACGAGTGAGCGCAGGTGAGAGCAATGGGCAAGTCATGACATATAGACTCACACACACACCCCAAAAAACGTTTTCCTTTTACAGGACAGTGTGTATTATTTGGCTATTAGATGTCACTGTATTTTTAGTGCAATCAAACACGAGTGCTACAACGCACAAGGAAGAATACAAACTACAGAGACTCAAAGTGACCAAATTACACCATGTTTTTTTTTTATTTTTTGCCCAGCCTTTCGAGAGGTTTTTGTTTTTTTGGGGTACGTGTAGAAGCAAAATGCCTGAAAATTATGTCAGCTACAAGTGAGTCTCTCAGTACGCAAAATGAATGCAATTTTCTTGACCTAAGAGTTATGATAGTTCAGGTTGTTTGCTTATTATTTAAATCAATATTGTCTTTTATAGATAAATGATGTTTTTTACCACTAGGAGTTGTCATGATTACTGATTCGGTGCACCTGCGGCTGCCCCGGTGGCGCCAACAGCCATGGTCGCTGATTGGCTCCCTGGCACTTTTTAAACCCCCCAGATCCCTGTTACTGGCGTCCTAACGCAACTGGGTTCCCGTCTCCGTTTTTGGTTCCTGACAGGAGTATCATATAATACACACTGTTGCTCTTACATTATAGACCCTAAAATATATTTTTCTGTAAATTTGTGTTTTTTAATGCATATTAGTTTTCATGAGATGAAATGCTCACCCTTAAAAAAACATATACCAACATTTTACCATAAACAATAATGTATGAAAAATAGAGATACAGTGGAACCTCGGTTCTCGACCATAATCTGTTCCAGAACCCTGTTCGAGAACCGATTTGTTCAATCACTGAAATCGATTTTCCCATTAAAAATAATGTAAATCGTTTTAATCCGTTCCAACACCCTGAATGTTTACCATGAATGTTTAACGTAAACATGAAGCTAACTCAGGCTAATCGTACGTTTGCGTTAGCGTAATCTTCCGTACGAAAGATTACGCTAACGTGAACGTGTAAAAATTAAAAAATCAGGTCATTTACAAGTCATTTAGCACCACAAGTTACTAGCGCTTCATTGGAAAGGGGGCTCCGTTCCAACACCCTGAATTTTGGGCTCAGTTCCAACACCCTGAATGTTTACTTTGAATCATAAAGATAACCCAGGCTAATCGTATGTTCGCGTTGTCGTAATCTTCCGTACGAAAGATTATGCTAACACGAACGTGTAAAAAAAAAAAGATAAAGAAAATAATTATGAATAGGATTTCTTACCTTTGTGGTGGTCAGCAGAAGGCGCATGCTGTATTCCCTTAGCAAGATCGGAAACTCGCACACCTTTTTCATATTTAGCTATTATGTCTTTCTTAAAGACAATCGTTGTACAAACAACGTTTCTTTTTTCACCTGTCCTGCTTGCACCGACCTTTTTCGGAGGCATAGTGGGGGGCTAAAACACTCCGTTCACCGATATTTAAAGCGAAAGCAAAAAGAGGCAAGTGCGCACATGATAACAGTTGGTCACGAGGGGTGGGGGCGATCTACACCCGTACGCCGCTCAGCATCGCACTCTAGCGTACGCACTCATGCATTACCGGCGTTCGAACTCCGAATTTTTGACCGAACAGCGAAGCAAGAATTTCTCGAAATTTTTAGTCGAACACCGATTTGTTCGATCTGAGAGGCGTTCAAAAACCGAGGTTCCACTGTACTTGTTTTCAGATCAATTAGACATTGTTTGATATCCTTTAAGGTCGTCATAAAACGGTGAATTTGTCAACCATATGTATATTTTGCACCCTCTCCAATATGTTCCTGGACAGCAGATAGACTCAAAATTTCCTGAAAGTGTTCCACATGCATCGGAGGCTTTTTGTGCATGACGCATGAAACTCTTTGAAAACGACACACAGAGGCACACAAACTCTACATCACAATGCAGCTGCTTGTTCAAAAACGCTCATGGGACGAATTAAACGACGATTGCCGTCTCCACCCAATACGAGCCCAACATTGGAGTGGCGATGACAGCCCTGCTATAAATAGACACGCCTCTCGCGCTATTCTTATGCAGACATTCGTGTCACGGGTCCAACATCTAAAATGAACGTTTGTCTTTTCATTTAACCATGTTGGACGTTTCGTGACTATCATGCAAGTGAAAAAAAGAATTGAACCCAGGAAGGAGACAACTGAACTCAAATGCTATCATTGACAAAGTCATTAAAATGTTCATGAATTTCAATATCTTACTGAAAACACACACAAAATTGTTGTGCCATCCTGCCATCAAGTCAAAAGGGAAGCAAAATCCACGTGGAGTTTTGTACAATCTTGTTTTAAAAACAGGCAATTTTGTTTTCGTAACATTATTTCTTTCGCACTAAAAACTCAACCGTTTCAAAACATTACCAGAGGCAAAAATGTATGAAAAGTCAAGATAAGTATTTGGTTTATGAAGTGAACAAAATATAGTTGGAGATTCTTTTAAATCCTTATTTTATAAATCATTTTTTCTGAAACAAATATTTTTTTTACCATTAATAATTATTTCACACTATCCGTTTAAATTATCTTAGCAAGAGATCAATAACATAATTTAATATTGGAATAAAACAAGTTTTAGTGTATTCAATAGCTGTTTATCCTGTTGGCCTCCGATCAAACGTGTGGTTTGAGTTTTGGCCCTCTGTGCAATTGAGTTAGGCACCCTTGCCTTAGGTCAAAAAGTGTTGGTGGACAAAGCAAGGAAAAAGTTAAGTTATTTTACATACAACATCTTCTTCAACGGATCATGTATGAACCCCCCTTGTGCCAAACCCATACCAATATTTAAGGTCAGACTCTAATTTCGCAAGTTGCAAAGTCTTAAAGTCGGAGTAATTTGAAAAGGAAGTAATCATCAGTGTGTCCGCGAGCCAACTCCACAGGTGATTCTGACTATGTTCTTTTGTTTCCAATGGTCGCTTCAAGCGGAGCCAAGGGCCGGGCGCTTTGTTTGCTCAGCTTCACCGGCGTGGCCATAAAAATCATGAGCAACAATCATCAGATAACCTGACTGCTGCCATCTTCTTGCCTCTGTCTTCACCTTTTCTTTTATGTCTCCTTTGGGTGGCCGCACTATTATGAGTTGTTTCCAAGAAAAATCATTTCAGGGATATTTTTTCCATCGATGCTGCACTTTGTCCACAGCACACACGTCAAAGTGTGAGGGTTTCTTTCCACTCTAGGTTTGCAAAGTACTTTGAATGGATGGATGGATGGATGGATGGATGGATGGATGGATGGATGGATGGATTCGATGAATAGGATCAACAGGTATCTATTAGTCGTACCACTCTCGAACCTTCCTCATTTTTTTAATATTTCAACTTCATCTTCATTGTCAAATGTGCTATTTGCACAACAAACAGCACAAATTAAATTACTTCCTCCAACTGATGTGCAAACATGCAATAAATGACACATAATACAAATAAAAAATAGCAGCAATGTCAAAAAAAAATAGTATGCATATGAAAACATAGATGATTTTAAAGAAAAAATGTGTAAATTATAGCCGGATTGTAACTACAACAGTTTTACTTTTATATGGCAGAAAGAGTGGGAGGGGGTAAAACAGGGAATGAGTTTAGACTACTAACAGCCTGATGGAAGAGGCTGTCATTGAGCCTGATGGTTCTGGATCTGAGACTCTGTAAGAGGTGAGATAGAGAGGAGCCGCTGCCTGTATATGACCCGCCATCGTGCCATATGGACAATTTCATGAAAACAAGCGTTACTGTTGTTTTCTCGATCTGGACCAATACCAGTATTTTGCAATGTTGGATTTTGCAATAGTAATGCAATTCTAGCCTTGTTTTATCCCTGTGAATTTGTGGTTGGTGGTGTCCAATTCTAACCAATCACTGATACATTTTCACAAACTTGAATGATTAATGGTTCATAAAAAACATAAGGTTTATTTGAAATTATATTATATTTATTTTTAGTCTGCTAGCTTCCAATAAAGAATGCTTCTAATGCCAGGGTCTTTCTTTTTTGACAGTTGTTATTATTGTTGTTGTTATTTTGCTTGCTTACAACAAAGGATGTAGGTCGGTTTTTACTATTGGACAACCGCAAAGGAGATTGCATATGATACCAGGGTTCTTTTATTACTTTGATTATTATTGCTTACATTTGTTTGTTATTTTGACTGTTATGCACTATTTACAAATTGTTACGATTTCCAAATCATGTTGTTGTTCTTTGATTCCACACCAATAAGTGTAGATCAGCCTTTTCTAACCTATAGAGTTAACAAAAAGAAACAGTTGAGGAGGCCTTTCAGAACAGATTGGATTGTTTGCATCTCAAGGGTTATTTGTAATGTCCTCTCCTGTTCTTGTTGCAAGCTCAAAATTAGTTCATTTTTTCCTTCCTTATTTTAAGTATATATCTAATTCAAAAAGCATCACACTGTTGCAAAAAAGATTTCTTAAAATAACAGGGTTGGGTTATTTTCACTATCATTGAACGCCCCCGCACTGTTTGCATTATTGTCACTGTGCCATTCAGTTTGCGGTTCTTTGATTCCAACAACCTTTAGTGTCAATCTGCCATTTGTAACCTAGAAGATTTAAATCAAAAAACATTTTTGAAGAGGACCTCTAGAGCAGGCTGGATATTGTACATCTTGGGAATATAGAGCGGTCCTTCTTGTTCCTGTTCTCCCTGCAAACTCAATATTCATTATTTTCTTCTCCTATTTTGAATGTCTATTTAACAATAAACTTGTCATTGTTGACATGGGAGGGGTTGAAGTACATAGACCAATTTAGTACGTATAGTGAAACTGTATTTGACACTATGGAAAAATATATTAAATTACCCAAATTTTGTTCGTGCCAATAAACTACGTCCTGTTTACATTAAATAAAAACCGAAAAACAAAAGCCAATTGTAATGGAACCATTCATTTAGAACCAAAGTATAATTTACACTTTTGGCAGAAATCCCACACGTTAATTTTATTTTATCATTACTTAAAAACGATGCCAATATTGTGTGCATTTTGTGCATCATTTTTCTGGTTTAAATCTATAAATAAATGGTCATGCTTTGCCCCTCTGGTCACCTTACTCTGACACAAATTAGCTTTACAATAATTAAGGATTTTACTAGGGATACACCACATTTTCTGAACCCATTTTTTTCTAAAGAAAATGACTATAGGTTTCAACCAAAGGAATTAAAATAAAACGAAAAAAAAAGCCTTTTGAGATACGACGTTGTGATAATTTCACGTCTAAGGTGACGCAGGCCATGTAAAGCTAGCTTTTACCCAGGGGAGGAGGAGTTTGTTGCACGACACTGCTGCTTTTTGGGGGAAAGGAGATGTAAGACTCTGCCGAAATGTGGGATCTAGCAAGCTTTGACCAACAAGACATTTTCTTAAAGGTTTGTGGGTCTCTAGTCACATGTCTAAAGTTCATCAGTTCTAATTTAGGATAGGGCAAAAAAGAAACACAAGTGCAGTGTAAAAATCTTTGCCCAAAGCTAAGGCCCAAAACAGCCCGCCAGCTCTCCGCCATGGCCTGGTGCTCCTCCACTTTGACTTCCTGCTGTTTTGCTGGCCCTTTTCTGTTTAGCGCTGATCCCCTTCTCCAAACAGGAAGTCATTGGCTTGATGGAGGCAGGGATTAGAGGAAGGGAAGGGGGAGAACGGACAAGGGGGGCGTCTTCTCTTGGGTGGCGTTTGCAGGCTTGCCGGCGGGCGGCACGAGAGGCAGGATGTTTTGGTTTATTCAGCCCAGGAGTGGACAAGGTGCGCCTTGCCCTCAGCACCAGCGGCAGCCTGATTTATAGTCCCGTTGGCAGACGAACACGTCCAGGGAGGAAGTCTTTGAACGTGCCGAATGTGTGCGCATTCAATCGTGCGTGTTTAAGTGCGTAGGCAAGGGCGTTTTCATCCCGATTATGTATATTGCGTGCTGTTATATCGCCGTATTGTTTGGTTTCGATAATTGCAAGGTTGTGGAGGTGATCATGGGGGAATCCTTTGTAAAAACCAGACGCACGCCTACAATCAGACCAAAATAGCAAATGAAGGAAACCAACTCACCAAAGAATGCATTAAAAGATATTAAATACGAATTTTCAAAAAATATGAGGCGACTTGACTTGACATTTTTTGATAAACAGAGATTCCTCGATTTTCGTGGTTCATGGGGACCAGAACCACCCCTGAAAAGTGAAAATCCATGAAGTAGCATCCCAAATAGTTGAATTTGTCTTGGGATTACGTCCTGATAGTATACGACCGTATCAAAATAACAATTATAGATCTACTAATAATAACTCACAACACATAAATGCAGTTGAATGAATGGTTTTATTCTCATTGTACTGAAATAAAACAAAATCAGAGGGCTTCTCAAATTCAATTAAAATAATAAGTTAGCCATCTTTTATGGTATGATGATGAGTTTTCTCTTTTTTTTAACCAAAATTTGAATGTTCATACTTAAAATATAAGACAAATCATCTACCATATGCCATATAAGACCATTTAACATACTTAATACTCCCTTATTTAATAAAAAAATGTAGAATGATAGTTAAAAAAACACATTGTGTCAAAGAGTTAAGATCATTTTATTCAGTGCACAGCACACCCCACTCCAAATTGTTTTGAGAAATAGCAACCAACTCCAAATTGCATTTTCCTGCAACTCAAGAGCCAAATACTTTTCTATTTCTACTCCATTAGAACCGAACGATGACTCCCCCTTAGAGTACAACTCGACTTGATGTGAATTCTCGTGACCAAACGGCTGCGCTCGAGTCGGCCGACCTTTCTGTGACCCGACCCTAGGCAGCCTGCCGCCAGGGTGAAAGGTCAGTGAAAGGCTTGAGGCAGAAGGTACAAAGGTTGAGCGGAGATACACAGGCCAGTCGAGAAGCTGTCAACAGGTAGAGGTCATGTATGGACAGACCCTTTCTTGTATGTGACACCTGCTGGAAACTTCTCCACAGGGAGACCCTCGACTGGTTGACCGCCTTCAGGAAAGTGTGTGTGTGAGGGTGAGTAAAAGAGAGAAGGAGAAAATAGAATAAAAAGAACAAAAGAAGACAAGTACAAGACGCAAAAAAGCGAGCGAGAGTGAGAGAAGAAGACATAAATGGAATAGAAAGAGTACAATAAGACCAATACTGAGAGAGAGAGAGAAAGAGAGAGAGAGCGAGAGAGAGAGAGAGAGAGAGGGAGAGAAAGAGGGAGTGAGTGAGTGAAAGGGAAAGAGAGAGAGAGAGTGAGACAGTGAGGGAGAGGGAGCAAGATAAATTGAATAAAAAGAGCAAGATAGACCATTGTTGAGCGACAGAGAAAAAGTGAGAGAGGGAGAAAAAGAAAAATACGGGAAGAAAAAGAGATAGAAAAGGTGAAATAAGACAAATAATGAGACAAATACATTTAGAAATTTAGATATAGGGGGGAGGTAGAGAGAGAGAGAGAGAGAGAGAGAGAGACAGAGAGAGATATGGTGTGAGAGAGGGAGGGAGGGAGAGAGTGCGTGAGAGGAAGAGAGAAATGGAATAGAAAGAGCAAAACAAGGCCAATATGGAGCAAAGACAGAAAGGTAAAGTGAGAGAGTGAGCAAATGAGAAATACAAATAGAAAAAAGGAAATGAGACAAATATTGAGAAGGATAAATGCACAAAGTGAGAAAGAGAGAGAGAGAAAGAGAGAGAGAGAGAGAGAGAGAGAGAGAGAGAGAGAGAGAGAGAGAGAGAGAGAGAGAGAGAGAGAGAGAGAGAGAGAGAGAGAGAGAGAGAGAGAGATACCGTGACAGAGAGAGAGAGCAAAAATACAAAAAAAAGAAATAGAGAGATAGCGAAGGATAATGTGAAAGGGAGAGAGAGAGAGAGAGAGAGAGAGAGAGAGAGAGAGAGAGAGAATGCGTTAAATAGGAAAAGTGATATGGATTACAAATAGTGATGTAAGACAAATACCGTAAGTGTGAGAGGAAAAAGGAACAGAACGAGCAAGCATGAGAGACGGACGGAAAGAGAGAGAGAGAGAGAGAGAGAGAGAGAGAGAGAGAGAGAGAGAGAGAGAGAGAGAGAGAGAGAGAGAGAGAGAGAGAGAGAGAGAGAGAGAGAGAGAGAGAGAGAGAGAGAGAGAGAGAGAGAGAGAAATTAACATCGTGTGAGCGCGCGTGTGTTACGTGCGCGTGTGTGGCGTGTATTTGCACAATATTCCTGTTTCTACGTATTTGTCAGTTTGGAGCTTCAACTTCTTCATTTTTTAATAACATCCAAACTGTAAAAATTCACCCAAAAGAAAAAAAAATAATCTGTTTTGGGGATTAGTAGATTAAAACCATTTTAACTGCCTTTTTTGCTTTCATTTTTTTCCTCTAAAAGCTGTTGACATTTGAAATTATTCTCATAACTTCCACACGCAATGAAAATTGGAAACATGCATAGGGTGCGCAAAACCCATAGGTAACGGGAGAAAATGTATTTGAAAAAAAAACGACATACTGTCTGTTGTGCTTATTTTCGTTTGATGGCGTCACTCTAAACGTCCACGTGCACGCACTTGGAATAACGTAAATACGGAGCTGATTATAGTGGTCATTCTAAAGCAGTTGTCCTCTGCGTTAATCGTGTTATACTAACCATTTACAAGTTCGACTCTATAGAATTTCACCTACAAAGATGAGGGTTATTATTACCATATGTACTATAATGTAATTAAGCACTCCCTCTCTCCTCTATATGTTATTTGTAACAAGGGTCCCCTTTGATGCAAATCAGGCACTCACTCACGCAGCGTATTTCAATTGGAGTGTGTGAGTGAGTTTTTCTTTTTTTCTTGCGTGGATCTGGGTCAGTTAGGCAGGGCCAAACTCTGGCAAAAAGTAACAAATTGGGAATTATTACACACGCGGCAGTGCGCCCATTATAAGGACCCCCTCCCCCCCTCCTTTTTTTAATTGTATTCTTCCTTACTCTGAGTCGCTTTAATAGATTATATCAACATACACCTCTACTTTTAAAGGCACAGTGTGTGATATTTTACCACTTCATTGCACTGCATTGTGTCCTCCAACCAAAAAAGAATACAATTAACACATTTTGGAGACTCTAAATGACCAATATTTTACTTTTTTTCTTTATTAAAGAAAGAATAAATAAACGAAAAAAAGATAAAAAGTCAAGGGACAGGCGGATAAAGAGAGAGAAAAAGAAAGGAAGAGAGAGAGAGAAATTGGAAAAGTGTATATCCGTACTTTCAAAGGGACAGGGTATAATATTTGACCAGCAGATATCATTATATCATTAAATCCAGTGAGCAAAAAAGAATAAGACTACTAATTATTGAGACTTAGAGTCACCAAACTGCACTATTTTTGTCTTGTGTTTCCCAGACTTTTGCAAAGAAAGAGAAAAAAGAAAGGAAATAACAAAAAAAATAAGAAAAAAATGAGAAAAAAATAGCAAAAGTGAAAAAGAGAAAAGGGGAATGGAAACAAAGGACAAAATGAATTCATAGAAAAGGGGGGAAGAAAGAAAAACGAATGAAATAAAAAGAAAAGAAAAGAAAAGAAAGGAAAATAAAAGAAAATAAACGGAAAGGAAAAGAAAGAAAAGGAAAGAAAAGAAGAAACAAGAAAAAAATTAAAATAGGAAAATAAGGTATGAAAAAAAGAAAAAAAGAGAAAAAATGTTATTTTTAAGGTTTCCATAACAGCAGGACAGCCCCCTATAGGTGAGATTCATGTTATGTGAAATAAATACAAATGTCTCCACTTGCGAGAATTAAAAAAAAAATCCACTTATATATATATATATATATATATATATATATATATATATATATATATATATATATATATATATATATATATATATATATATATATATATATATATATATATACCTCGTGAATTTTACCGTTTTATCCAAATGAATATTGTTTGTTTTAGTAGAAAGTACGTTATTTCAACCACTAGAAAGTGTTAAATAATATAAACCGTCCCTTTAACACAAGACTTCAATCGGAAATATCTACTTTTTTCAATCTGACATCGGTGTGTGGTGTTCATATCAAACTATTTTAATTGGAACACCGCTGTACACGTTATTAAAATTTACTGTGGCGTACGGGGGAATTGTCCCCACTTTATTGTACTATCGTGGGCGCGCCAGAATGTTAGAAAAAAAAATGAATTAAACGCAGTGTTAGAATTGCGCCTAATGAGGCCAAATCTGGAGCGCAGTCTTGTCAGCGTTCGCATTTAATGCGCGCTATAGTCCGGATAGAAGAGAAGTCGACGTCTTCCTCATCATTATCAAGGGAAAACAGCTTTCCTCTATATTATTTTTAACGACTCCCTGTCCAATATAAATACAACAAAAATACACGTTAAATTGGTTCCCCCTTTTTTCCTTCATCGAATAATTGCAAGAATAGATAAAAGCAATAAAACGACACCTTTAACACCTGTGGGGCAATATCGTTTCCCGTCGGCCTTATAGCCGCGGCCACCCCCACCCCCAAAGGCTATGTTAACGCAAATAAATGTGTCAGTGCATGCAAAAACGGTATGGTTTGACAGTTTTATCGACGGCAGGGGGTTCCAGCATTTTTTTCTACATGGATTTTTTTTCTGAAGGGTGGACGTCAAACTTTGCTGATCCAGTTTGATTTGTTCACGTCAAACCTTGTTTATTTGTTTAGCTCTCAATCACAACGAGTCTCAAAGGGCTGATCTGAAAACTATACATGAGGGGAGGAAAAAAACTCAAGAGTAAATGCAACATGAAGAAAATCAGCTGTGAGAAAACCTATGAGCAATACAAACATTTTTAAACTGATGTTTAATTTTTAGGATTTTATTTGTAAATTGTCCACCATAAAATAGGCCCCTTTATGGTCACTGCAATGGATTTCAAGTAAAAAATGAAACATGACTATAAACAAGAGCTCCCCACCGTGGAGCAGTGGGTGTGCACAGTGGAGGAATAATTTGTAATAATTGAATAAGAATACAAGAGACCCAATTCAAAGACAAATAGAAAAAATTGATAAAAAACGAAAAGAAACAAATGAAGACTAGACTTTGAATATGACTTTGACATCACTGCAATGTTTTCACCTTTTGTTTATTGTATGTTCAAAAAAGACGACAAACAACAATAAACAGCAAGTTCCCCCAAAAAATAAACAAATAAAAAACAAATGTGGATGAATTGAATCTTTTAATCAAAGTTCGTTTGTAGGATATTTGGAAAGTGGGAGAACAACATGTGCAAAACCTGCAGGAGTATAATAAAAGCGACATATGCGCAGGAAAAAAGAAGACTCCAATAAACACTAGAAAATGCGTAAAACGCAGTCATATAATGAATATACCTTTACGTCTTTAATTTTCTGTTTATTGTATGTATCAAAATAAATTTAGAAAACTGTAGCATGGTAAAAAGGAAGCGGAAAATGTTTTGCATGAATGCACGCGTGCAAATTCCACGCGCGACCGCATACAAATGCAAAGTTGTTGTCGAAGATGCAAAAAGTGAGAAATAGTCTTACTGGCAAAGATGCTTGGATTTGTTTTTGGTGGGTTTTGTGGGGCTAATAGAGGGGAGGGTTCCCGGTTCAAGTTCAGCGCGTGGTTCTCCTATATGTAAGGGGAGGAGGTGAGGAGGAGGAGGGATGGATCAGGGAAAAAAGGGGGGGTGTCCTCTCTTATTGGTGGCTTGCCACAGTTACATCACGCCCCTTCGGCCGTGACGCCTCCGCGTCTTCCGGCTTCCTTCAAGCCGCGTCTTCAAGTGGATCTTTTTTTAGTGGGCCGGGGAGGAGCGCACGGACGCATCCCAGTCCACTTTTCTGCTCTGCCACGCGCGCACACGCTCCTTTCTCACCAGACTCCCCGCGTAAAACCGAGGAGATCCGAAATCCACGTTGCCGCATCCTTCTTCATTTCTTTTTTCTTGCTTTCAAAGTCCTTTTTTCTTTCTGCATAAATCCAAACATCCCGCCACAAACGCCGATCTCTTGCATCTTTTTTTGACACGGTGCTTTTGAGTTTGTAATTTTGTTCCCCCTCCTCCTCTTCCTCCTCCAACTCGTCATCACTATCATCATCATCCTCCTCATCTGCGGGGGTAAGTAACTTGTCGTCGGCTATACCTCCCCTCTGTGTTTGTGCATGTGGGCGGTCAGAGGAAAAAAATACATATTTAAAAATGAATTAAATGTTATTAAGTGGGTGTTAAAAGGTGGGGACACTTGTCTTAGTTTTTCTCATTTCTGGAGCAAAGTTTTACGGTATTTTAGTCAATGGTGAGGATGATCTTCCTGCTTCGGAAAAGTTCGAAGTAAGTTGAATTGAATTGAAATTGCCTTTATTGTCATTGATATAAACGTTATGAAACACAATAAACGACGATATTAGACATGGCCATCAAGGGTAAACATTGAACAAAGCACTAATAGAGACAAATAAGGTAAAAGGCTCTCAAGATAAATAGGAAACATGATTTACAAAGTAGTGCTTAGAGACTCGAGTTATTATGACAAATGCAATAGAAAGTAATCCAATAACATTTAGCAGCAACAACAACAAAAACACAAACAAGTCGTAATATATTTATTTTAATAGTTTTGCGATCTTGTTTGGGGTGGTGACGGCCCTTGGCAAGAAACTGTTGCGGTTGTCACTTTCGATGACATTGTTTTTATTTGCGTGCGAGCGCATCTCGGTTTGTGTCACTTTCCAAAGGCAAATGTGTTCTCCATCCGTGGCGCATATTAAATTTGAATATGTGAGTATTTTATAGATTACTTTTTACCTTTCATAAATACGCAATAGGTTGTTATTATAATGTTTTTGGAGCATCACGTATTTAGCATTTTATGGCAAAGTTTTACATTTTTTAAGTAGGCCTATAGCGAAGTTTTGTGATTTTAGTGAGCGTGTCCGTGTGTGCGTGTGTGTGTTGTGGTAGACAGGTGCTCGTTCCCAAAAGACAGGTGCTAATGCTGGGGACTATTTCCAGCTCCTTTGTCAAGGTTTCTGCGGGTTTTCATTATTATTTTTTGTGTCCTCCTAATAGAAAATAATACTCCCCTGAGCGGTAATAGTGAATTGCCAAAGAGAGAAAACATTATATGAATGAAGATAATAATTTACAGTCCCGTGGCGTCGGGAAAATCACAGAGTGGTTGTCTTGCGCTAAAAAGGATATATTGCTTTTTAAAACGTTCAAACAGTTTAACAGGAGTGCATGTGTAAATATTTTTTAACATTCATGTTTATCTTCTTTTATAATGGAGTTTTTATTTTCCACGACGGAAGTTTGCGTTTCTAAGGTTAAAATATAATAGTGAAAAGTTTTTTTCTCCTCACACAATTCTAGATATTGTGTTGCATTAATGTATCGAAATAAACATTTTGCACTTGATTGATTTGTCACACGACGCCAGCAGGCGACCGCTGCAGCTTTTTTCTTTGGTCTCAGAAAGCGCTTTTTCAGCCTCCGTTTGACCGATGTGACCTCTCCGTTTGAGCAGAATTAAATGCCCTTGCCACATGAAAAGCACCCCCACCTCTAAAAAAAGCCAGCCTTGAGCTCACACAGGCTGCAAAATCAATTGTCCTATTTTTGCTTTTGTTTTGTCACCAATCGAAAATGTGACGGGCGTATTGATCTGTGCGCAATAGAAAAGTGAAAGTTTGAGCCAGTGCCGCTTTCACGTCATCTCAACCCCTTTTGGTCATGAGGTCCCTCCAATTAATAGCGCCTATGTTTTCGCAAACATGGAAATGAGGACAAGTGCTTAAGTCATTATCATAATTTTATGCGGCTTTGTTTTGCGTGGGAACTGGTTCAGTGTCACGGGGCGTGCGACAGGGGACAGGATAAAATGTAGGACTTTGCCCTGGAATGTCAGGCTGAGGCCCAATTGTGATGCCTGTTTCCCATCATCCCCTAAAAGTGGTCAAATTGGCACTTCTTTAAAGGCTGCAACTTATTTTCCCATTTTTTTCATGACTTTAACATGTTCTGATCCCGTCCCCCTTCCCAGGTGCTTTCATCCTTTTGTCTCACAGACACGTGCGGTTTTGTGGGACATGGCCCAATAGCAGCAGCCCGTGATGCCGGACCATGACAGCGAGTCCCTCCTGAACAGACAGACCAAAAGAAGACGCGTGGACATTGGTGTGAAGAGGACAGTGGGCAGCGCCGCCTCTGCCGCAGCCACAGTGACCACTGACAGCATTGCGCGGGCCAAAGCAGCCATCTTTAGTGCCATGAACTCTCTGAGTGCTCACTCCCACCACGGATCAGACGCAGACGCCATGGAGTGCTCTATAGTGCAGCCACACGGAGGGGCTGGTGTGGTGTCAGCCGGGGACAGCGAGTCAAAGTCCAACGTACTGCGGAAGCTGCTGAAGCGGGCAAACTCATATGAGGACGCCATGATGCCATTCCCAGGCACTACCATTATCTCCCAGTTGCTCAAGAACAACTTGGCTAAGAACGGCGGAGGGCCAGAAAGAGGGGATCGAGGGGACCACGGCTTTCCCGGGTCTAGCCTCTCCAATGCGAGTTCAGACGCACCTCAGGAGGATGCCTGCAGCAACTCCTCCCAAGAAAGCACACCTCAGGAATGTTTGTCGCCCTTTGGCCGGCCGCCCGGCCTGGGCACGTTCGACATTGAGCGCCTTAACGACGAGCACTTACGCGCCAAGCGAGCCCGTGTTGAGAACATCATTCGCGGCATGAGCCACTCACCCAGCGTCCTAGTGCCGCCGAATTCTCGGCACGAGCGCGACCATGAGATGGACAGAGAACGGGAAATGGATCTCGAGTGCCCGCCCCCTCGCAACCAGCACCAGGGCCCAGGCAGCCCGCGAGCAGGTGAGGTGTGTGGAGGCAGCAGCCGCGAGAATAAGCGCAAGCAGCGTCTGCCGCAGCAGCAGCAGCAGAGTTTCACCCAGCTGGTTTGTCAGCGGAAAGAACAGAAGCAGGAGGAGCGGCGGCAACTGAAGCTTCAGCTGGAGGACATGCAAAAGCAGCTCCGCCAGCTCCAAGAGAAATTTTTCCAGATTTACGATTCCACAGATGACTCAGAACACAATGAGCTGCACAACGACCTGCACAACGATATAGGAAACCTGTCCGAAGACAGCCCAGTGAGATCCGACAACGGTGCTGATGACGGGGGCAACGATGACCGGGGAGGCGAAGACTTGCGCTCGGACAATGAGATGTCAGACTTGGATCCAGGCCATTTCCTGGACCGGGCACGTGCGTTGCTTCAAGACCGGACTCTGTTGGGGGACACAGATAAGCCGAGACGAGATGGAATCAGCCGGAGTAAAGTGCAAGGAGGCCCAGGCGCTCCCATGCATGGCGAAAGTAAACAGCTTGCAGAAACACTGAAGCAGGAACTCAACTCGGCTATGACACAGGTGGTGGATACTGTTGTCAAGGTGTTTGCCAAGCCGCCTCGCCCAACACCCCAGCAGGCATTCCCCCCACTTCCCTTACCCCCTGAAAGGTTCTCAGCTGTAGTTAATGGGGACAACCCAAATTTCCACACCACCAACCAGAGGCTGCAGTGCTTCGGTGATGTCATCATTCCGAATCCGCTGGACTCCTTTACTGGCATTCCCGGGATTCCAGGCACAGTCAATGACCAAACTGAAGCCCTGCCGTTAGTTGTTAGGAAGACTCCAAGTGAGCATCACCACCACCATCACCAGTCCTCAGCTGTGGGTGCTCATGGTGGCCACCACCACCCTTCTCTCCACCCATCTTCACTTTCTGCAACAATGGGGTTCAGCCCACCTTCCTTCAGACACCCTTTTCCCCTGCCTCTGATGGGTTACCCATTCCAGAGTCCCCTTGGCCCACCCACGGGTGGATACCCAAGCAAGGAGCGCTCCTCGCCAGACTCCATGGACCTGTCTCGGGAGACCACAAGCCTGCGGACCAAGATGGCATCCAGTCATCACCTGGGGCACCATCATCGTTCACTCTCACCAGCGCACCCAGGCAGCACGGCAGAAGGACTTTCCTTATCGCTCATCAAATCAGAGTGTGGTGACCTGCAGGACATGTCTGACATCTCGCCTTATTCAGGCAGCAACGTATCCTTTTTTCTTCATAAAATGTCTTGATTTAACATTCATGTTTATTCTGTTTTTTCACGCTAAGAAATCAGCAAAATATTTGATGAATCACATTTTCTTCCACCTAACAGCTTTGGAGTATTTATTCCTACATTCTGACCTCACCTTCTCACGAGTTTTTTTTCCCATCTTCCAAAGCATAAGTGCTTTCTTATCGTCTATCGCTCACTCAGGCATATTGAGTCCTAGTGACATTTTCTGCCCAAATTGCTTTGGTTAAAAATGTCCTTAAAGAACGAGGGGGAAGATAGCATCCTGATAGTTGGCACACAATAGTGGTCTACATCGTCACTTATAGTTTAAACCCACTGGTGGCCCGTGGATAAAGAAGCCTTCCCCTACGGGAGGCTCAGATTGAATCCCCCTGGAGACTGGAGGCTAATAGCCTCCAGTCTCTCCCTTTCTTTTCCATATAGCTCCTTAGCCCCCACACTACTCAAGCCCTTTTACCCTCATAAAAATTTGATCGTCGCCCTTGGTTATCCCTCGAAAGCTTCAAGTCATTAAAATTCATTTTGTGCTAAATGAATCACTCATTTGGTTTACCTGCTTAGGAGGAGTACATGATTATTTTAAGCAACAGGATGACTAGTTTTTGCATGTTGCACAAGTCACAGAAGGTTCTCTCGGGGACTCAAGTAAAGATTGGATGTGTTTTCTCCTCTTATCAGCCATCGTTGTTGAAAAGCCCCCAATCATTGTCATTTCTCTCCTTTTTTTCCCGTTTCATAAAGATCTGTCAACAGCTCGGGGGGCCCTAGGGCTGTTGCTTGGCAGCCAAACACTTCTTTTTTTTGTTTGTTTTGCCTCCCTGAAAATACCCCTCCTCCAATGTTTTTTCTTTTGAAGCGGACGTTAACAGGTGTTTGCAGCGAGCTGTTTATCTTTCATTACCTCGCCTTGTCTTGTCTTCTGACCTAAGGCTGAACGCTTTCCAGAGATCCATAATCCTTTGCTTTTGCGGATTCCCGATGGAGAGATGAAAAGGGATAGATGAAGAGACACGGAACGAGAGAGCAAGTGAGAGATGGAGGCGAACAGTAACTGGAAGGAAGTCGAAAACAATCAAACAACAAGCACACAGGCCAGATGCTGGAGCTTTTCACGGTGGCTTTTACACATTCTGGCTATTCACAGACTGAGCAATCTGCACCTTTTTTATTATTGATCGCCATACTTGAGCTTGAGTTTTGTGCATCCCCACATTATCGTTTTGCACCAATTTATGATTCACTCTTAACTTCTTTCCGAGCCTCAGAGGTCAGTGACAGCTTGTCAGACATTTTTTGCGAGGCACGTTCAAGTTCACCGCCGTTCTGTGCCCCTCGCCGAGCAGATGGCCGCGATCACTTTTTGCTCGTTTGTCTCTGATCCAACTCTGAATATTCTTGTCCCTACACCTGGAACTACAGAGTGAAGTGGCTATTTTGCTCTCATGACTCCAGGCTAGTGGGAAGTATTGAGGGAGCGGTGATTTCTTGTCAGGGTTGCGTCCCGGCGAACTGCAGGAGCCAGCTGGTGCGAGCACGCCATCATGACAAAATAATAGCTCTGCACGCCACCCCTAAGTCCAATCACAATTACATTTGCAAGCTGTGAGGGAATTGGAGATGAAAACGTCTCATCAGGAGATGCGAGGGTTTCTTAATAGTCGACAGTTGAAGGCTGCGGCAATACCAGCTCGGTGTGTTTGTTTAAAAGTGAAAGAATCCTGATAAAAAGTGACAATGTACTCATGAATTTGAAGATGGGTATCCCTCAAAAGTATCCCACCTTGCAGATTGAAAACGAGCTGCGCCTCTGTGTCTGAGGATCTATTGTATCCCCTCCACTTGGAGCAGATGGTGTGGTGCGGGGAATGAAGTGCTGCTCTTTTGGCCAGGCCTGATGGAGTAACACCAGCCTGCCAGTGACCCCCCTTCCGGCCCCCCTTCTACCGTCCCCGCAAGACCCTCACTCCCTCACTCCCTCTCTGCCTCTTGCTTACTGAATCAGACAAAAGTAGACAGGATCTTTTAAGGAGCCAAGCCGTCGTGGTTCCGCATTTGTTGGCTTAGCTGTGTAACCCCGAGGCCAAGGGCAATCCAATCTAGCAGCTGATGCCTTCTTCTTTCTCTATAGTCACAGCTACATCTGGACACTTGACTGGTTTTAACGATCACCGGCTACCCACGGTGATGGTAAATCAAGTCAAGTCAGTGTACTTTGTCCGGTCAAGTGTAAATTTTCATGGGAGCTTATGGGTTAAACATTTGCTAGCATATGATTCTTCTTTGGAAACAGACTAGTTCAAAACTGCCACTCCTTACTTATTCAGATCCCTTCCTTTGCATGGTTATCCTTCAGCTGGACACGATCTGATGCATTACACGGATGTTAATTCACCGTGGAAATGGCTCGGGCTGTTCAGAGGCGCAGATGTGTTTCAGTCCCCCCGTGGTTGGCTCGGTGCAAAGCATCGGAGGGCCTCATCTCCTTCTCCTCCGCCTTCCACTGCTTCTCCAAGGTTTTGGCAAACGGGGGAAGGGGGTTGTTTGAGGTGGAACACAGGGAGGAGGCAGGAGGGGATGTAATTGTAGATTAGAACGGTACTATCTCTCAAGATAACTCCCTCACTAAAACCATCTCTATTCTGTAACCGCATCACAATAAAGGTGATCCATAAGGAAGACTTCTGCTTGAAGGTGGTCTATCTTAGTGAAACAACCCTTTTAAGAGGGCAGCAGGCGATCTGACCGAATCTTGTTTGTGAGCCTGTTAGGACAGCCAACATCAGAGACTCATATTCAGGCTTGGCATGCGTTGTCGCCAAGCCATTAGGCTTTCTTGCCCATCGCTGGCGTTAACTGCCGTCTTTGTCTGTGATATGCAAATACGATCTTTTTTTCCCCTCGCGGACCTTCTTCCTCTTTTAGTGTGTAGGTTAGTACTGGGAGAAGGCACTTGCTTTGACTGTGAAATGAGTCTCCTTATGTAAAATAGCATCAGCTGTAGCGTCGGTCTGCGTTTTATTTGCCATGAAGGCGTCACGCCAGACACAGACAATGCTAATACAAGGCAAATTTTAAAGTCGCTCCACTATCTTCTTAAATAAATATTTAAGGACAACTGTCATCTCTGATTTTATTTATAAAAGCTCTTCAAAAAGGAATCACTTATTGATCGTATTATTAGGCATTATTGTGCAGTAGGGTTGTACCAGGAAATTATTCAAAATCATCCGAAATGTTTTGTTCTTTAACATCAGATATTTCAGATCCAGGAGGGGCTGTCACCGAATCACCTGAAAAAAGCCAAGCTTATGTTCTTCTACACCCGGTACCCGAGTTCCAACATGCTCAAGATGTTCTTCTCTGATGTCAAGGTGAGTGTAGTCCACTTTGAAACATCCTTCACTACCCTCCTGTACTTTCACAATATGAATGGCAGATGTTTTTCTCTGTCAAAGACACACCTGCCCACTTAAAAAAAGGAAGTTGTAATTTGAGTTGCTGTATGAGCTTCAGTTCCAATGAACAATACATGGTTGTCATCCTCCAAATGAGGCCCTTCCCCACCCATAACTTGTGGTTTTATGCAAAAGGAGAGCGACGAGGAAGTCGGTCAGTCAGAGCGCTTCAGTAGTTGCCTGTAGTTATCATGTTGGAGGTGGTTATCCAAGCAGGTGGACTAGAGATTGAAAGTTATAAGTGGAAGAGTGTGTTTAGCCTATGTGGCAAGGAGCAACCCCACTGGAAGTTTTATGAAGATAAAGAAAGATTAAATTTTAAGCTGTACTGGGAAAAAAATGGCCGAAACACAATAGCTGTTGTAAGCATGCACAGTTCGAGTTTGTACGTTGCCGTCGCGTTTTTGTGTTTGTGTGTGCGCGCCCCTTTCTGACCATACGGAGGGGTAAACACTGTGACAGATCCAGGCCATCTTATTCAAATCAGAAGATAAAGGTTCCCCTTTCTCTCTCTCAGCTGCCTCCTCTTGGATGCTTCTGGCGCCGGCCGCCATTTGCGGGTCATGTGACTTTCAATCGCCACTTTGGGGTTTGGGCTGAAAAAGGGAGTGCGGGTTGCCGTAGCCTTTTTGGGACCTGCCAATTGGGCTCGGATTTTTTTTTTTCCCCGACACAAGATTGAGAGAGAGAAAGGCAAGATCTTAATATTATGAATGATTCAAACCGCTTTTGTTTGACTGACTTTGTGGCCACAGCGGAGGAGGAGGAGGTGGCATGATCACAGGCGACCTCATCAGACAACGAAACAAGGTCAAGATAGTTAAGAGGATTACGAGTCACATTAGTTTGTTTTTGTTTTTCACGCAAGACAATAGCCGCCGAGCCTTAAGTTTGTAGACATGTATGGGAATTAGACGGACTATCTAATGAGATTCCGCCGGCGTGGGCCTCCTTGCAAGTGGCTGTTCTCAGACAACAAGTCTTTAGGGCTAATCAGGTCCCTGCTAATCAGTCAAGACCTAATGAACGTGGGAAGTGGGGCGGTCGGGACCACCACAGGACGTCGTGCCTTCTCGCTATTAATCGCGATACTGACTTTTGTGTACTTTGGCTTGGTTTCACAATGTTTTGACACATGTCGAAAGACTATTGTTTGGACACCAGATAATATACGCTAGCTTTAAGACTTTGCATCTTGATCGGACGAAAACAGTTAATATGTGCAAAATGATTGCACAAATTAAACCAACAGATTAGAGAAAGCTTCACCAAATATATATTCACTTTAATAATCCCAGAAAATGTCATTTTGGTGTTCAAGTCAGGTGCCATCCAATTGTAAATGTGTACTGACCCATGGAGTGCAGTGAAGTTCATTTCTGGTAAGGCACAGTCAGATTTACAAAAATTAACAAACCTACAGCGTATTCATTATTTGATTGGCAAAGCAAGAAACCAATACATAAACAGTAGCATAGAAAAAAAATGCCTATCTTCAATTGATAAAATGGAGTCCTGTGCTACTCCTGTTATATAAAAGCATCAATAGATCAATAGAAAAAAAGTTCATGCGACAAGAAAATAAACAATTGGATGACTTTATTTGGTGGTAGCTTGCTAATATGATCACTAATTCTATAGTTTGGGGCAGAAGCATGTGCCAATAAGAATACTTGGTCTCATTATCGCCCTCTCCCATGAGGCAAGAGGATTGCATGCCTCACTCTGCAGATGCTCAGCACAATAATATAATACATACAGCTCCTTTTAAATAAATGCATCAACAGATAAGTAATCCTCCATGATGGAAAAAAGTTCATGCAACAAGAAAAATAAATTGGAAGGCTTGACTTGCTGTTAGATCGCTAATACTATCAATTATTCTATTGTTTGTCCTTCAAATCAGAATCCTTGGTCTCACTACTGTCCCCTGCCATGAGGCAAGACAATTGCATCTCTTACTTTGCATCTGCAGACACTTAGCATCGTAATATGTTACACACTATTTGTATCAATGGTATATTCATAATATAATGTAAAAATTCTGCGATTTCAAAATGGAGGAGTTGAGTAAAGAACTTTAACAGTGAATGGATTTAATTTATTCTTAAGGGGCCGGTCACACAGACATTTGCGGCTGAATCACGGCCAGAAATTTCTGCCTTTGAGGCGGACCCTTTAAGACGAGATACAGCGGTGCTTAACACGAGGTCGGAAATACGCGCGCAGGTGGCAACGCGAGAATGTTTTGCGCTGCTCAATTCTTCAGAGCGCGGGTACACAGTCTTTCACGGGCGTATTGAGGCTGAATCACGGCCAGAAATTTCTGGTCGTGAAGCAGATGCCGTTGGGCGCTGTTGGACGTTTTGAGACCGCCATATAGACGAGATAGAGCAGTGCTTTACTCGCGGTCGGAAATTTTCACGTGGTTGGCCGCGTTCAAAACTTTTGAGCTGCTCAAAAGTTTGAGCACGTGTTAAACCGCGTGCCGCACACGTGGTCAACACGAGGTAATGACGCAGAAATGACGCGGAACGACGTGCTCTGGCCGCGGCCAGGGCGTGGTTACACATGGGTAGGACGGGAAATTTCAGCGGGTAATTGTGGGTGGAGCATGGTAATAGCGTGTTCTGCGCCTGTATCGCGGTGTTATTACGTGAAATTAGCGTGTTACGCGTGTGACAGTCAAACGCCTTTCTCCGCGTATATACAGCGCGATTTGCCGAGCACACTCAGTTGTGCTCGAGACGTCAAGGGGGTGAACATGGATCCCTGTCAGCGTAGTGACCTCGTCTTAATCCATTTTTATTTCTTGACATTTCTTTTCAAGATAATAAAATAAAAATGATGCCATAGCTTGAAATCTTGATCTTCACTGGACTGTGTCTTGAGCGGTTATGATTTCTACAGCCCGGTGTTACCCGAGAAATGCATCCCTGTCGAGATTCGCATCCCCACTTTTACCTCGTTTTATCTCACTTTTAGGGAATGTAATGGCGAATATATAACCAAAACCACTTCGTCTTGCATTTGTTGGGAATGTAATACAATTTAAACCATTCCGTCTTCGTTTTTGTTGTGAACGTAATCGAACGGTAAATCCCCCCCCCTCGCGTAAACGTGCATTCTGCTGCGCTTCCAACAAAAGCGATCGTATTCTATATAAAACGCTTATTAAAACAATAAAGTGAGCTAATTATAACAATTGGGAGATCCTAGTCTATATAACGCGTTTATTTAAACAATAAAGTGCGATCGTATTCTACAAAATGCGTTTGTTTAACGCGAATGAAAAAGTCAAAAGCAATCGCAGCAGAATGCGCGTTCACGCGAGGGGTGGGGGGTGGTTGGGGGTGTTACGTAGGAGTCGGATTTGGGCTTAACACCGGCTCGGGAGCTTTTATACCCGTGGTCCACACGAGAAAATGACGCAGAAATGACGCGATGAGGAAGCGGAACAGTCGCCGGCGTGTTTTGCGGGCATACCACCGATGAACAGCGGATTGGCCAATTTTGCGCATTTTCCATGGCGGGCAACCACGGGCAAAAAAAAAACCGCAAAATTTTAGCCGTGATTCAGCCGCAAATGTCTGTGTGACCGGCCCCTAATGTTCCAGTTCTATGATGGTAGGTGGGGCTGTTCCTTCCCTGCCTCCCCTACAGAACGTCTCTTGAACTGAGGTTATAAAAAAGTTAGTATTTTTGGTGAGATTCCAATAACTTTATGTATTAAAATTTTTTATATGAACATTACCAAAGCTTGTGTTGGAATTGCAAAAGCGACGGAAAATCCCACCAGGCCTTGCTCTTAAAGGCACATGTTTTCCAAGTGGACAACATGGTGACTGAATAAATGTCAAGTCAGTGTCCTCATGTTTTAAAGGGAAGACCAAGAGTGTTATTTTCACCCCTGCCCGTAACGGTTCGGGAGGGTCGGCCCTTTTCTGTAGGCCATGGCTTGTGTTTTCCTTGTTTTTGTTTTTGCTGATGATGAGGCACCGCGTATGCGCCTGTTTGGGGCCAACCAGAAAGAAAAGAAAGAAAAGAAAAGCCAGCGGCTGGATTTGAGTCACTGTCGCTAACAAAAGGCCGCTTTCCAGGGCCGCTTTTTGTGTGCAGTCAGCCAATCGGCAGCCGGAGATTATCTCCCACAATTCAACCCTGCAAAAACAGGAAACGTTAGAAAGCCCAGATGACTGTGAAGGGGCTTACGAGAGCGAGAGCGAGGGAGGCCCAGACAGGCTTCTGTGTCTTTCTGCTGCTTGTTCTCGATCTAGCTTGGCGCACTGAGGTCATTTGTGTGCTTTCAAGTCCGTTGTCCAATTTCAATGCCCATGGATTGCATATTTTCCTCCAGAAAATTCTTAAATCGAAACATTCTTAGTCATCTAGTTTGGATTTGGCAGTTTGTCTTGCTTTTGCCAATTTTCCACTTGTTAGCTTGGCACCAAAATCACTTACCGGAGTTGTAAATGAAGATCACAAAAATATTTCAACAACAAGCATATCAGTAGCGGTTAAATGTTCAAGGAAGTGACACAAATTCTTGTTTTGTTTTACATTTTTTTTTTTTTTATGTTTTTAATTTAATTTACTGCTATTTTTTTTACCACAGTTACGTCAATCATATCCTATCATATCAGACCGTATCATATATCATATCATTATATCTTGTGACTTATTTGTTTTTTTTTTAATTGTTGTTATTAAATGTTATTAAGCTTCTTTTCATTACACTATTGTTATGATACACTATTCTTTTTCATTGCGTTATTATTTTAACTTGGGCCGCTACAATGTAATTATTTTTGGCCTAATTATCCGGATAGTCGTTTATCCTTTTTCTCTCCACTAGTTTTCATTATATGTTTTACCCTGGCTGTCTAATATGGATGTGTAATCTCGTTGGTAACAATGTTTTACAACATGATATAATGACAATAAAGACAATTCAATTGAATGCTATTCAATCAACCTTTGGTGTTAGATTGAACAATGTCCACAATTTCTTTGATATGATTGTTTTGAATGAATTATACACTAAAATGTTAACACTATAGAGATACTTTATCATGAATTCTGTTAAGAATCCAGTTCACCTGGGCAGTTAAATTCTGCTATTAAAAGTACTAAATAAAATATTGTTTGAATCAGTAGTCAGGGGAAGCAGGTGAAGCAGTGAAATACAGAATTAAAGATATATTAAATGGGTATATTTTTAAATTCTAATTCCCAATTTTTGGATATTGTAATTCAAAATCTCAATTCAAAATTTTCACATTATTGGATAGAATGTAATGTATTACTGCACTGATGCAGAGTGAAGCACGCAATTCTTTTGGCTCATGGCAGAGGGCGGTAGAGAGACCAAGTACTCTAAATTTGTGCACATATCAGCCCTTAAGTATAGAATTAGTGATAGTATTAGCGAGCAGAAACAGAAAGTCAAGCCATCCAACATTTTTTTTCATCTTTTGATACGTTTTAATTTAAGGTAGAATTTTTCTATACATCTATTTTAACAAAATAATGAAAAATAATGTTATATATATCATCTTATTTCCCAATTTAAAAAAATAAAAAATAAAAATAAAAAACGTTGAAAAAATATAACTCAAGTAATACTACAAAGATACTACTGACATACTTTATAGATTCTACTATGGAACTACTATAAAAATACAACTGCTGAAATACTGCAAAAAATATTACAAAAATAAAACTACAGTAATAATACAGCAAGACTACAACATTCTGACTGCGGAAATACTACAAAAATACGGTAACAATTTTAATATTAATAATACTACAGATATCCTACAAAACATTTTCAATTTATTTTACTTTTTTTGTTATCGAACATTGTTCATCATATGTTAGCTTATCCGATCCTTTATTGAGGAAAAGAGAGTTTTAAAAACACTATAATTTCCGGCGGTGCTCGGGTTGGATTTGGGGGTGCTCGAGCACCCCAAAAAACTGTCTGGTTACGCCCATTATTTCAAGTGAAGCTCCGGCTGAAGTGGCTTCTATTCTAGACTCTGCATGTGGGTGCGCGTGTGCCAACTTCTATCTGTGCTGTTAGCATTAAGGGTTGACCTTTCGCAGGCTCTTGAGTGTGAGTGTGAGAAACCCACTCTCGCTGTCCCTCTCTCATCTGCCTCTCACACACATGACGTAGACACGCGCACTCACGTATAGGTTACATCTGATGTGAGTGCTATGTGACCCTTGCCAAGTCTGATTAAGGAGCCATGCTGATGTGTTCCTTTGAGTCTGTTCCCTTCTTTTTTCAACCAACTCATTTTGAGCAGCGACTAGAACTTGGTTGGGTTGGTGAGGGAGTCCGGGGTCTCCTATCAGAAACCAAATAAAGCAAAGCCGCTCAGTGTCATTGGGGGACTTGACTCACTTGATTGAAAAGATGTGTTGTCCAAAATAAATATGGTCAAAGTTGAATTTTTACCCTGTATATAATTTGCGTACCCTAAAATTCCAGACTACAGTAATCCCCCGCTGTATTGTGGTTTCGCTACTTCACGGATTTTCGTCATGCATTGTGTTCTGCATCGTGATTGGCTAAACAGTCACCACGCACCTTTTTTGCCTGTGTCCGCCTGTGCATCAATAACGTTGCGGTCTAAGTTCTACACAAAAGGAAAACAGCTTGACCAACCTACATTACATTCGCGCAAATGTGTTTACACTTTAGTTTCCCAATAACGTTCACGTGGTGTTGTGTGGTGCCATTTGAAATAAGGATATTTTTGAAAAGCTCAAAATTAATATTTGATTATATTTTATTACGGCCTGCCAAACAAAAATGGAAAAAATATTTTAGAAATATATCATCACACTATTAACACCAATGTATAATTAAATTATTGAGATTTTTACCTAAATCTGGTTCCTATTGAAAGCTTCTTTATCTACACAAGTGCCCATGTCAATCCACCAATTATATATTCTAGATAACCAATCAATAGTGCAATCTAGTCGCAAGATTATTTTCAAAACCGTAATTGACAATGCAAATGTTATTTCATAATGCACAGTCATTTTTATTGTTGTTTGAAATGTTTTTTTCATGACACATTTTTGTTTTCCTAATAATGCCCACATGATGGCGACAAAATCAGTCAGTAGTGCAATAAAGCAGCAAGTTTATTTTTTAAATTATAATTTTAGGGTACAGAGGTGTTTTTGTTAAAAACTTCCTAAAGTACAGTACTTTTATTTGTTAAAGAAATGGTTGTAAAATTGGAAGTGCATGGTTACAATGAAATGATACTGCATACGGTAACTGCTCTTCTTTTGAGAAACATATAGTGTGTCCCCTGGTAGTTGACATGTTAATTGTCTTCTGCCAAAACTATTTTTTTTGTGGTGAAACCATTTCATATTGTTAAGTTTGTTCTATGAAATTACTTATTTTTATTTAAACGCATTTCATTATTTTTAATGCAATCTTGTAGTTTTGATGCCATACACCTAAGCCAGTGTGAATCATGTATAAAAAAATATAATCCCATGCACCCTATAATGCGGAAAATATGACTATACATGACAGGAGCGAAATGTGGGATTTGACGGTACTTTATTTAATATTTACAACATACTCAATTTAACAAATGAATGGAATTACAGTGGTATCTATCCACAAATAAAAAATATTACACTTCTCTTTTTTCTCATAGGCGTCAATGTCAGGTAGCTGAAGTTTCCTTTAATCCTTGAGGAGCAATAACAAGCAAATGCAATTTGGTTCAGTACCGCGGCAACCACCACTGACAACACAAAAAAAGACTTCCACGTCTGTACTACAATCTGGTACTTTTTTTCACGATATAGTTGCCCTGCTATTGTCTTCTAGCTCACATTTTACGCATTTCATTTGAGTTTTTGGACGCAGTAGTAAATATGCACTCATCGTTTCTAACTGCCATTTTGAATGATCAAATGATCCAAAAACATGTGACTTAAACAACTTGGAGCAGAACTGAAAAATGATGCAGCTGCAAATGGTGTCAGGTGTGCAGGTGCACAGCGCTGTTGGCATTCTGAAACCAAAGGCGTCAAAGCCAAATCCCCACGCGGTGTGCCAGGCTTGAAATGTAAGAAATTGATGTGAATAAGTTCCATTTTATGGCTCTTTAATATCCGGTGTAGGTAGTACAAAGAAGAACTGATTTTCCTTCTCAAATTTGAGCACGTGGCTTTTAATTAGGTGCGCTCTGTCGTCCGGAATTTACAGTAGTTTATGATATGCTTTGCATGGAGGGGGCTTCGAGTTACACATCCTCTTGAGCTGTCTCCGTAATAAAGTGATACGTCTATCTGTCACTCAGTCGCCTTGCGCTGACACCAAAGGTCTCCGCCGTGAGCGATGGCCGTCGTTTGCCCGACTCCAATCTTCAAAGCGAGCCGCTTCGCGAAGCTTCTGAAGGCAGTAATTCACTAACATGTCGCGATGGTCGAGAAGACGATGCCTTTCGGGAAGCCTTACGGACAAACGGTGACGCTCTCCCTGGTAGTTGAGCAAGGCAAGATTTGGTGGTTACATTTCCTATGGGAAATAGGAAGCAATGTCTTTTCTAACTTTGTATTAGTGTTATGTTTAATTGCTGATAGGTTTATAGTTTGGTAGACACTCAAAATAAGGAGAGAAGACATTGATGATTTTTGAACTTACAAGGAGAACAGGAGAGGGCTGTACCAATATCATGAATACAATATCATAACCTGTTGTAAAAGCCCTCCCCTAGCACTGTCTTTTTTTCAAATATTTTTTTAAAAGTTACAAAAAGCAGATCTGCCCTAATGGGGATGGAAATCAAAGCACAACAACATTATTTGCTGTGGCAATGTGACAATGATCCCAACAGTAAATAATAGTCCAAATAACAAACTGTTATTTGGCATCAATCTCATTTGCAAGTGTCCAATTTTAATAACAGAATAAACATATAATTTGCATTGATGCATTCTTTATCCTCTTTAAAGACTGACTGACACTATTGCTGTACTGATGGTCTGAGATGAGCGTGAACAGGATAAGTACATATATTTCTTAAAGGGACATTGTATATTATTCAGCACCTCCTAGTGCTAAAAAACAACCACATTGATTTAAATATGCAAAATTAGATTAACTATTTTATAAATTGTGCATAAAAACAAAACCTCGTAGGTCAAGGAATTGTTTTTTATTTTAAAATACATGTAGCTCACCTACATAGAGGTGATGTAATTTTCTGCCATCTGGCTGCTACAGGATCCCCCCCAAAAAACAATAATCTGAATGCTTGGCACGATGCTTCTCCGTAATTTGTGTTCTTCTTTGTGCTTTGTAGCACTTTTTTTAATTGCACTACACAATACAGCAACATCTAGTGGTCGCATTTTACACAGATTTCGTTTAACGTGCAACTCAATAAAGTACCGCCCCCACTCCAAAAATGATTAGAAAAATAATCAAATAAAGAAATTGACTTCATAGACTAGGAAAAAAATGCACCGTTTTCGTATTATAATCAGTTGCAACTTATTGCATTATCCGAAGCCAATATAAGCTCCCAAAAGGTTTAGAAGACTGATGCACTGCGTTGGAACCTTACGGTACCTGGTATAGTTTGCATTTTATTTCCTTTTGGTAAATGTTGCTGCTTGGTAGCAACACGTCCTTTGTGTGCATTTAAGCAGCCGCCTGCTGCCCAGCGAATATTTGGAAGTGTCAGTAATTTGTTTGTTTGACAATTCCATGTCATGACCCCGGCCTGCTGACTGCTCACGTTCCAACCCCCCGTCACCGCCGCCTGCAACCCTCAGCCGCTCCCCGTCCCTACGCCATTGTCCGACAGCGCTGACCTGCACCCGTCCAACCCTTTCCCTCCCTCCCTACCTCATTTCCCAGTTTATGCTCACCATGCACTTCAGGATGGCCCCACCCTTCTCGCACCATACCGAAACCCAAAAGCAGGGGTGTCGAACTCTTTTTAGCTACATGGGGCCCACACGATAGAAAAAGTAGTAAATTAAAAAGATTCAACGAAAGAGAGAGCGAAAGGGTGGCAAATAGAAAGATAAGTAAAGAGAGACAGAAAGAGAAAATTGATAGCGAGAGGGAAATACATGGGAAAAGATAGAAAAAAAGAAAAGACAAATCAAGACAAATCAAGACAAAGCAAGACGAAGAAAGAAAGAAAGAAAGAAAGAAAGAAAGAAAGAAAGAAAGAAAGAAAGAAAGAAAGAAAGAGAAAAGAAAGAAAGAAAGAAAGGAAGACCGTTTTTTCGAGAGTGGCGCAGTAGCTTTGGCGATATCAAGTAGACATACTGCATCTCATATTTCTCTTATGCTTCTCTCGGCATTCGTGGACCGGATTTAATCTGTTGGCAGGCTTGGTCCCTCCCGCGGGCCGCATAATTGACACCTCTAACCTAAACAATGTCAAGCAGACTTATTGGGCTGTGACATCACCTGCAATGATTCCAGCTTTTCCTGACTTATTTGTCTTTACCCCCTCGAACCCCTCCCCCCACATTCACACAATAGCGCTATCATGAGAAGTGTGTGCATGTTTGTGTGCGCATCTGCGTGTCAGCCAACAATGGCCGAAGCCCTAATCTCCATGTCAAAAACGCATGGCCTCCCCAGCTAGTGGTCCGCTCAGCGTTTTGACCCCCCTGATTTACTCTCGCCGCAGCATAAAAAGAGCACAGGAGGCGGTAAGGCACGTTTGTGAGTGAGCAGATGATGCTCATGGGGCTATTTGCTAGTTGGGCCTTCTTGGACGACTTCGCCACTAACAAATATATATAGCGCTGTTGAGTTTCGTGTCTGGTGAGGCACAAGCAGATTTACAAATGAATGGACCTACATCATATTCATCATTTGATTAGCGGAACAAGAACGCAATATTTAAACTGTAGCACATATAACAAAGTTTATTTGTCTTACCTTAACTTAAAAATAAAGTCTGTTTGCTGCTCCTTTGACTTTAAGCATCAATGATAGGTAATCCTTGGTTTCACTACCACCCTCTGTCATGAAGCACCTGCATCAATCAATAGGTAATCTTCAATTATGACGGAAAAATCCATGTACCTACAAAAAAATTACTTGCTGGTAGCTTGCTAACACTTTCACTAATTCTATTGTTTGGGGCTAAGGTGTGCGCCATATCAGGATCTTTGGTTTCCCTATACCCCTCTGCCATGAGGCAAGTCAATTGTGTGCCTCACTCTGCATCCTCAGATGATCAGCACAGTATGCCGAATTGTATAAATAATATTCATGATAAAAGTATGAAGTCATTCTAACACAGAATAAATATGATCATTTAATATATTTTAAATTTTATATACAACGTATACTTCAATTAAGATTTTTATATACACCTGATGACAGGTGAGGCACTGCCTCAAATTCCTCACGTCGGTGATATATATTTATATAACTAAAGCTGTCGTTCAAGCGCTGAAAGTTAGGGAGTCTCCTTTAATAATTTAGCCACATCAATTTTTCCAAACTGAGACTTGTGCTTCACTGCGAAAACATAATATATGTCCTTACAGGCCGCTTGAAATTTTGGAAGTCTGGCTCTCTCAGTTGTCCACATATTTTCAACTAATTTTCACAATGACCAGGCTTTTTATGGGACAAAGACCCACATCATACATACCAATTCAAAAGTAAAATAGTAACGTTAAAAGGATCTAAATGTGTCTTTGTCTGTGTCATTTCTTGCCTGTGATTAGTCCGTTGCCACACGTGGATGCCCGTGAGATACGATTGAGGAGAGTTGCTGCCACCTTGTGGGTGGTATGGAGAACTAAATTGATTCAATCTGATCTTCTTTTATATCCGTTACGGTAATTTAAATACCCCTTGTAAAACGGGCTCGACCATGGTAACAAGGTTAATAGTGAGTTCATTTTTATTTTATGTTTTAAATGAGTGCTTATCCAGATAGTGGAGTCACCTACAAGCGTACAGCGCACAGGAAAGAATGAATTCACCCAGTTGATGAATTCAATCCTTAAGAATTTTAAAGACTTTAAAGTACAAGAATCTCAATCAGCTTAGAAAAATGTTTCAGAACGCCAAGAAACCTTGCAAAAGTTTCATCTCACGTCAGCTTATAACAGGTAACAATGACTGTTTGGAGGGTCTAACTCTTGTTTGGGTGCCTGGGGTCCTTATCTAGTGTCTGGCTTGTTTAGACAGTGTGTTTTCACAGGCGAAAAAAAAAGCCGGGGACCCGCTGAGGCTCTTAATAGGTTTACTTGGCTCTATTGAAACTAGCCAAGCGGCACAGATCAGATAGCCAAAGTCTTCGGCACAGCTTATCGTTCCGGCCCCTTTCTCTTGCACTCTTTTTTCCCCCTGCTCTTTTCCTTCTCCTTTCTCCCTGCCCGGGAGGTGCAGAGAGGGGAGGAGAATCAGGGTGTAATTGGTGAACGGGGTTAAGTACTTGTTTGAGCCCCCCGCAGGCCGGGGCGCTTCAGATGATGACTTAATCGTTTTTCTGCTCAATTATGCGTTTGCCGACCAAAGCCCGCCGCCGCCTCATTCACCTCTCCCTCCACTCTTTGGGTTATGACGGGGAGGAGGTTATGGGGGGGATGTCGGCTCCCAGCGGGGAAGATGAACACACTCTCACTTACATACTCTCTCTTGTCTTGCTGTCTTACTTAATGTCTCTATTATCTCTTGCACTTGGTCGTTTTTCTTTTCGCGCCCCACATCTCGACTCCCAGATGAGAGGAGTCTTTCAACCTTGCAGGTCTTATCTTTTTACTTCCAAATCCAGTTGCATTTTAGGGCTAAGACCTGACAGGCCTCCACCTAAGTTGTAGAAGTGGGCCTTTGCTTTTTCCCCTAACCTTCTCCTTGTGTCAGCCTTTGGGTACTACGCCCCACGTTAGCCGGTCGGTGGCAAGCCGTTACTTAAATCAGCTGTAATATATACTATAAACAACAAAACATCACCCATTTTCCCCCTCATCTCTTGGTTTCCTTGTTATGCTTCCTTATCCATGAAAATATTGTTATTTTTATTTTTGGTGTGGGTCTCTGGTCCTATTTCCTGCCTGTAAGTGTACCCTTTAATTTTGATTCATTCTGTGCCAGTAACATTCTTAGCCATCAATGGCTCTAAGTCCAAACTAGCATTAACAATTGTTTGAAATGAAATGAAATGGAATGATCTGCATTTATATAGCGCTTTTCATGTCAATGACTTCCCAAAGCGCTTTACAATGTGCTCCACATTTCCCAATAGCGGCCTTGCAGTCATGGAAGGCGCTAACCTGCTTATTGGGGGTATTAGGGGTTCAGTGTCTTACCCAAGGACACTTCGACATGTAACACGGACGAGTCGGGATTCGAACTGGGATCCCTTGATCCCAAGACGAGCGCTCTACCTCCTAAGCTACTGTTTGAATAATTGAAATTAAAATATGCTCACACTGCTCTTATTCACTGATTCTTTATCCTCTGCAACGAACAGATTTTGAAACCCGTATTTTAAAACCAGTGGCATCTAAACTAGCATTCACGATTCGATATATGACCAAAAAAACCACGCTAATAGCATGCACATATTCCTCATCTTCTGCACAAAACACCAAGTATCAGAAAGAAACCCATATTTTGAATCACAGAACTTAAAAATGAGCTTGCTAGCAATGAAAAAAATATTTATACAATAATTATATGAATAAATGAAAGGGTTTTTGTTACCTGACTATTACAGTACATGCTAAATTAAAAAAAATAACAATTTTAACCATATATCAATGTTGGTGGGAGTTAGTGTTTTACAATCTTGTTTTTATAACCAGATCAAATCAGACCCTATCAATATAAATGTAACCATTTCAATCAGAGCATTTTAAAATGTACAGATAATTTTGACTTACTTTTGTTAAAATAGACATTCCTTACAAAGTCAAGAAGTTATGATGCAATATATAAATCTATGTGGTTTTTGCGTATGTCTGTGGCTACCCCAACACAAGAAGGGGGCAAAAGTGTTCTGGAAAGACTGCCTTGACCGAAAAATTTGGTATGTGTGCCGCTTTTAAATGGGTTTGAGACAGCAAAGTGTTAGGTTTGTGTCTAGTGAGGGCACGTAAAATAGCTGTATTGGTTGGTTGGATCCAACATATACCTATTGGTCAAGTTTTCTAATTACTCCAGCCAAACTGCTTTTGCTGCCATTTGTTATTCGTATTGTGGCTTATTTATTGTATGTTGGCATGTGATGAAGAATATAATATTTCATCTGTCCTATATGTTGTGCATTGAGCATATATGACAATAAAGTTGAAGTTGAAAATGAAACGCGAGATATTTTTTAAAGGTTAAGTTTTTAGTCTCCTTAACAACCTTCCCCTGGATTTTTATGTTTCAACCGAACTAGTCGTCCGCGCACAACCTCAAAAACCATTACCAAATTTCTGTCCCTAAGAAGGAAGTTCTTGGGAATTTTGGTGTGAAAACTGCGTTTGCTGTTTCAGAAATTAAAAAGTCTGTATCAGTCCAGAACTCCAGAACACAGACGAAATTCATGGACTTACTTATAACACTTACCCCTTAGTAAAGTATTTTTCTTCTAACTGTAAAATGCATCTTTACAGTATTGGGGCAGGTTTTGTTTTTCTTGTTGTATCAGACCCAAATGACAATTTGTGCTTGGTGGTTCTCAAGAACCTTTAACAAACTTGTCCTAACCGTATCTGCTCTCCTTCATCCAGTTCAATCGCTGCATCACCTCACAGTTAATCAAGTGGTTCAGCAACTTCAGAGAGTTCTACTACATCCAGATGGAGAAGTTCGCCCGGCAGGCGATCAACGACGGGGCCGGCGGAGTGGAGGACCTGAGCGTGAGCCGGGACTGTGAGCTCTTCAGAGCACTCAACATGCACTACAACAAGGCCAATGACTTTGAGGTAAGAACTGGAGTCAATATTTACAAATGTTTAGGAACCTAATTGCTTGTACCTACCATTACCTGTTTCTGGACTTTATACTCACACTTTAACCAGAGCTATTTTAATGTATTAAGAGTTTTCTTAATTTAAACTGAAATGTATTTATTGTTAACAACGCAGTGAAAATAGTTTGCAATGTGATTTGACATGCCACTCCAAGGTAAACACGTAATAAAGACTTAAAAGAGAAAATAGGATAAAAGAATATCAGGATGAATAGTAAAAAAATATTTACAAGGTAGTGAATGGAGACAAAAAGAGGACAACAGGTCAAAGATGGGGTGGCCAGGGTGAGAAGAGTCCTTTATAATGTTTATGGATCTGCTAGGGTATTGCAAGCCGGCAAAGTCATCCAGATTGGGCAGACAGCAGTCAATGATTTTCTGGGCCGTGTCGATTACTTTTCTTATCCGCTGCTGTTCTCCCAGCATAGCACACCTTTGCTCGCAGGATTTTAAGTTGAATGCATTTTTTATGGGAGGAGGGGAATTGTTATTTTAACAACATTGTTTTTCAATTTAAAAGCAACAAAAATTGTCAACACTTGTAAGGTTGATTTTTCTAAGATGAACTGAAATAAGGTTGGACAATTGCAGTACATAACCGGGGTTTTCAATAGACAGGAAGTATCTCAAAAACCTTTTTCAAATAGAAGATAAAAGCTAAACATTCTAACAAAGGATGGAATTTGCAACAAATTTATTTGCAGAATAACTTTAGTCAAGTGTTACGGAAATCATGCTCAGAAAGATGCGATAAATGGTTTTGAGGTGATTCAATTTATTCTTGACAAATGTGTAAGGCTGAATAAAATCACAGCTTTCATGCTTAAAAATGTATAATGGATGTGGTTTTACAAAATTATCACGTTTTGTTTTATGTTTCACAAAATTTACTTACAGGCAACTGTCTCTTTATCATCAGTTTTGTCTAGAACTGTATCAAGAAACTTGTTCAGACAGAATCTGCTACATATTCCTAGATTATCCGAAACTGGGTGAACGGATACATGGCAGTTTGGGAAAACTGTTTTCAATGTACTTCGACCCTCCTCTTGTGTTAGGATCGCTACTGGGTTGTTTTGGATTTTAAATGCATCCAAAAACCCCATACTTTTGTGTATTTAATCAAATCTTCTTGAGATTTCCGGGAATGTCTACTTCATCAAAATAAAGCCCTCCTCCCACAAAAAAAATCACTACATTATAAAATGCTGTGATTAAATTGTTTACAATTGTATTGTTAGGGTCAGTTTATATAAAACAATATTTCAAACACAACAGCTAAAACTGAAGTCACGCGTGGACTGGACATGTGGTGTATCAACTGCAAGTAATGTTTTTGCAAAAATGATACTACAAGTGTCACTTTTTTCTTAACACGTACTTGCATACACATGCAAGTGTTTGCACACATAGACTTTTCCTTCAATTTTGTTATTTATTTGTTTTAGAATAAGTACTCAGTCTTGGTCCTTCTTGCCTTTTGTTTTTTTGGTCTTGCAAATCTACATTTTCTGTTCTCTCCTGTAGTGCTTTTTGATTTATAAATATAAAAATTATATTGCTGAAAAGAAGATTTTTAGCCTTATTCATTGAGTAACTATGATTTGAAAGCGACTCTTACACTGTATATGTCATTATAGTTAATGATATCAAAAGGAAAAAAATATTTAGAGGATGTTTTGTAATAGCCTTAAGTGATAGGGAACAAAATATACTCGTGTTTGTTTGTATAATTATTTTGAGGTAAATGTTACCATTTTTCAAAATCAAAATTGAGGGTTATACTGGCAAAGAAAATGCCCAGAGACCCAACACCAAAAACAGAAAAAAAACTTGATTTCATGGATAAGGAAGCCTAACAAGGTAACCAAGAATTGGAAAAAAGGGTAGTATGTTTTTAGGTGTACTTTACAGATGATTTTAGACACTGTCGCCATGGACATTCAAAAATGTGTTACCTGAAAAATAAAACAAGAGTAGGGTTAAAATAAGAAGAAAGGTGTGATGAACCATTTTACTTGTGTTTTTAAACTTGTTGTTAGCTTTTGCATTAAGAGTATGGAAGTTAGTAGGCAAATGAGGAAGAAAAGTTAACTGACTTGATTGTGTTGACCATCTATTGTTTTGCGGCTGGTGTGCATTTGAGACTTCCCAGTTCTCATTTGCCTCTTGCGTGCTTAGCAGTCTTCCAGTCTTACCGTAAACTCTCAATAGGTAACTTCACCTTTTGTTGGCTTTTTGTGCCGTACACTTCTCCTTTTTTCAGCCACCTTGGCTCTTCGTTTCCCCTCTCGGTGCAGACTCAACTTTAAGAAGGTCCGCTCCTTTGTATTGTTTTGTTTTTAATCGCTCGCCATTTGATGAGTGCCCCGTGCGAGCGTTTTGTTGTTGCTGCATTTCCCAGCAGTGTCCTGTTCACCTCGAAGGGTACAGCCTTTCCCTTGGACCAGACGGAGCATGCTGGCAAAGCATTTCTCCAGCGTGCATGTGTGTGTGTGTGTGTGTCACTTTGAAGGCAAGGGGGGGAGGCTTTCGCTGCAATCAAGGTTAAGCGTCCTACTGTGTTTGCGAGAGGAAGAGAGCAGTGGGAGAAGGGGAAAGCGGGAGATGGATAGATAGGCTATGGAGGGTGAGAGCTGAGAGACAAAAGAAAGAGCATTGAGGGGAGAGAGGCAGGGAGTCAGGGGATACTAGAGGTGGTTTTTGGGGGGTGGGGTAAAGCGAAAAATGACGTACTGGATAGAAGTGCCCTTGCGAGCAGTGGGAGTTTTGCAGAGCTCACACTTAAAGTGCTTCACTCCCGTTTTTCTTTCTCTTTTTTCTGCAAACCCCTTCCTAACCCACCCGTCTGTTTCTCTATGTACGATATTAGTCCACAGGGGCCACAGACTCACACATACACACAAACACTTTCCTGCATCCACCCGCTGTCCTCTAAAGGGAGGCTTTTGAAAGGCTCTTGCTGGCAGAAGCACTCGGTGATGATGTCTCCATAAGTCGATTGGAAAACAGCAATGAATGACAATAACTTAACAGTTTTTCCCCAACCTTTTTAGAGCCAAGGCACATTTTTTCATTAAAAAAATCTCAAAGCCATTGAATGTGTTTAAAAGTTAATTCCAGGCACCACTTTCAGATTTTTCTTAAAATCTTAAATTATCATGTTGTCTAAAATGACAGTAAAGTTTTAAGTTATGTTTTTATTATCATTTGTCATGGTGGTTTAGGAGGGGGATATGGCTGATTTATTTAGGTGGATTTTCTGCTGTAATTTTGGATTCTACAATATTTTTAACCTGTTTTTCTTGTTTTTTAGTAAATTGCATGCACTTAACCCTTGGATATATGACCTACCAGTACAGACACTCTTCCATGAGTATGGTCGAAAATTTGGGGGGGGGAGAATACTCATGGCATCATGTCAGAAACATGCTTTATGAGGAATAGCTGGAATATGACATTGTGACAATATTACAACTTTTTTTTTAAGGTTTTGAAGAATAACAACCCATAGGTTCATTTTTTACCCAAATTATGGATCCAAAGTTAAATTGGGCAAATATTCTCTGCCAGTGGTGCATTTGTTTTTAACTACATTGTAACCATTAAAAAAATTAAATGAAATCAGCAAACCTATGTCAAACATTTTCACATTATTTGACATATGTTTTTATTATTTGCTTGCAATCTTAGACAGTTACACCTTCATCAAGTGAAAAAGTTAATAAATATACAGTATTACATGATCAGCGTAGAACTAATATCCATAAAACACTTGTGGCAAACTCAGGGCCATTACAAAGAAATTGGTCTCGAGACAAGAGAGAAAGAAGCACATGAAAAGAAACAGTTGCAGTCTTAAATGTGTAGTTGATGTCGCCATTCGCATAGCACATACTCTAGTTGTATTTAGTGAATACCATTAATCAACCAGAGAACATTGGGGAAACCCACCCTGATATTAATGGTTCAACCACCTGGGTTATGGGGGCACCGTTTTAAGTATTCCATTATCCATTATCTGCACGACTTATCCTCAATAGGGTCGCGGGGTTGCTGGAGCCCATCCCCAGCTATCTTCGGGCTGTGGGCAGGGGACACCCTGAACTGGTTGCCAGACAGTCGCAGGGCACACAAAGACATAAAACTTAGTGACAATTTGGACCTGCCAATTAACCTGGCATGCATGTTTTTGGAATGTTGGAGGAAACCGCAGTGCCTAGGGTAAACACACGCAACCAAGAGGAGAACATGCAAACCCCGCACAGGAAGGCTGGTAGCTGGATTTGATCACATGACCTCAGAACTGTGCCGCGGGCGCGCTAACCAATCAGCAGCCCTGCCGCCCTTATGATTAATATATAAGAAGAAAATGAAAGAAGTACTCTTTTGACAACTCCTCATATTGATTAATGTTCGCTTTACTGGGCTGATCACTAGAAGAAAGCAAGGATATTGAGCAATGGTATCTTTTTTTTTTTTCCAAATATAAGATTGAGCTATCTCCTGCGGCAAACTAAACAAGCGCCCACGACACAAAAGTGTGCCCTGGAACACTTGTAGAAAAACACTAAACTTAAGCTTAATCTGTTAATTCATCATCACACCCTTGCATATTTATTTTCATATGCAAGCTCTAGAATGAGTCCCAAACTTTTTCTTAAACTTTTGGACCTTATCTTTTGTGACATAAAAATGGGATCTTCTGCTCATAATATGACAGCAAAGATGCTAATAATTCCTGGAAATAAATAAAGGACTTTGCAAAGGTTGCTGCTCAGGGTTAGACTCGCAAAAATAATTTAATAAACAATATCCAAGTCTGCTAATTTAGGTAATTCTTTGAGTTCAAAATCCAGACAAAAGATACATAAAAATTGAAGGGGATGAATAAAAAAAATTTGTTTTACAATTATATCAATTTAGCAGTGATTAACGGTGTTGGAAACCACGGTGTGATAAATATCGCCAGACTCAAATGCTGGTCAGGAAATTTCAAAAACTTTGACATTCAGCTTTTAACAAGTAACATAAATAGTTACTTTCCCTGGTAGATACTTTTACTACAGTGTAGTACAGTTACTGACTCAGTTACTTTTTGGAAGAAGTAGTGAGTAACTAATTACTTTTTTAAGTAACTTGCACAACACTGGTGATTAAGTACAAGTTTGGTGCATAAGGTAATCCTCTTTCTCTTTGACACTCAAGACAAACACAAATTGTCACCTACAGCTTGTAAACCTCATAGATGTGAGCGTTTGCAAAAAGAGACCAGTGCAGGTGAATACGTCTTCGGACGGCTGTGCGTAAAGAGGATGGGCAAACAAGGCTTGCGCTGAGGTGATTGGGGGCGGAGTAGGTTTTGCATATGAAGGCTTTTTATAAAGGCGGGCAGGTGTCTGAGAGATGCCCGAGTTGATTAGAGGCTAACATAGGGGAAAAAATGCCCAGCCATGCAAATTGCAACAGCACAGAAGAGAACTTCGCAATGTTTGTGTGGCCTTTTGTTGTGTGCGTGGGTGTTGTTTGTGCACATGTGTGTGTGTAGGGAGCGTGGGTTTTTGTGTGGGACTCATGTGTGTGTTAAAAATGTGCAAGTTTGTTCGAATGTTCCGTCTTAAGTGTGTATTTTTTCCCGTGTGTGCACGTGAGTCATAGAGGAAATGTGGAGATGGATGGCGATGACTGCATGTGTGGATCGGGATGCCCCCAAGGCCGTTTTTCTCTGGATCTCTCCCCTTTCTCCTACACCTCCTCTTCTTTCTGTTTCTCCCCTACCTGCATGCACCACCACTTGAAACAGGAGCCTACGCACATTCAGCGTGCGCACACACGTACTGAAGTTTCCGTTTGCCAGATTCTGCATCATCAAAGTTCCATCCACCTTGGTGGCGTCTTTGGAATGAATATGTCCTCTGTTTCGGTGACACACACACACACACAAACACACTCGTCCGTGGCCTTTCTTGTTTGATGCTAATCTGCTCTGTCACTGTGTTGGCCTAATACGCTCTCCATCTTCCCTCCCAGCTCCTCTTTTGTGGCGATTGTTTCCTCTTTTCCTTTTCATATCGCTCCCTCGCTCACTTCCTTCCATCCGTCCGTCGCCTCTCTCCTTTCATCCTTTCATCCTCTTCTCGCATGTCTTCCCCCTGCCTCGCCTTTTCCTCCTATTAGAAAACTTTTAATGGCATAATTGTCACATTCCTTCTGGCACAATGAACACTAGCTGGTAATTAAAAGAGTTTGCCGTTAATTACCTACTTTCCTTTCTTTTCTTCCCCCTTTCCTCTGCACCCTTCCACTTTTCTTCCCTTTCTTCTCCGCTTTCTCATTGGCAACGTCCGCAACCATCAAAGTGTGGTCCTCTGACGGAAAAAAACCTTGACTTTGAGCGGGCGGCGCTTTCATGTCAAGCAAAAACTCTCGTTTAGTGTCCCTTTTTCTTTTGGTAGCCCCCTCCTACCCATTTCTGTTTGAACCCCCAATGACAACACACATCATCTCTCATGAGACAGGAATGTGTGTGACCTGTTAATAGTGAAGAGGGGTTTAGGGGGGGTCTGATAAAAAGACAGTTTTATGATGGCTCTGGGAAACTCTCAAATTTCCATAAGACAAACCAGGCCAAGTTTCCTCAAACACACACGCAGGAACCTTTAAAAGAGGAAGTTACTATGATCTCTTTGTGAGAGGAAGATACTGGTGAAAGTGGTGAAACACAACCTGGTTTGGGGTTTTTCTTCCTTTTCTTTTGTCCACCTAACTTAAGACTGTCACACTTGTTGTCTTGTTGTCTGGTTGATTAATACATTTTTCAACACTAAATTCCTAGTCTGGGTGTGTTTAGGACAAACCACGTATCACACAAAAAATGGGTAGTCTAGGGGGAAAAATCAGACCCACAGTAAAGAACCAAAACATTATTTCGCCCCAGGTATCTGATGGACAATACAAACCGGTCTAGTTTTGTTCCTCTTAATTGCAGGCAACTCTTTAGACAACTCTTCCGTTGGTATGTAGGTCTCAAAAAACAGTAGTAAAGGCTGGCAGGGCACGGTGAGCAGAGAGTGAACAGATGTTGAGGTTTATCTCATCGTGTGTATGAATTTCTACCTTCTAAATCATACTATTTTTCCCGATATTTTTCTGATAATTATTTCAAAAACCCGGTCTGTGGCCTTTCGCAACGCCCCGAGACTGGGAGGTTGTGTGTTCGAGTCTCCATTGAGTCATACTTATGACTTACAACATTGCCTTCCCGCTTGGTGTTCGGCCTTATGGAGTTGGAATTGGGGGGTTTGGTCACCTAATGCCCCCCTAAAGAAGGGTCTTGCAACTCATCGGTTGGGTGTATCGTCGCATCATTTTCAGTGCACAGTCGTACTGGTAAGATGGAATAAGGCGAGGAAAAAGATGAAAATAATTATTTCAAAAGATAACTCATGGCTTTTGACAATCATGATCTTGTCTGTGATGCCCAAAAACTTATTTATGTAATTCACCTATTTTTTGATGATTTTGCTGCCTTCCTCATCCACCTGCTGTCCCCCCATCCTGCTGCCCGCCTGTCTCATTCTTCGTCTCTCTTGGCCTCTTCATCCATTACCGGAGAGCCAAGAGCAGATGCTGTCTGTCCAACCGCCATGCCCCGGTGCATTGTGCACTTCACCTCTCCTTCCCCCTCCGTTCCTCCCTCTTCACTCCTCTTGGGGTTCTGTTTGTTCCGACAACTGTTTTCTGTGCTCCAAATTTCCCATTCTAGGTGGGGGTATGTCACGACGGTAGGGCACGGATTGTGCATGTATGGAAGGAGGCGTGCGTTTTTGACCAGAGCCTGACCTCTGAGAACTAAAGGTGAAAGGTTGAAGAGTACACACCAGAATGATTTGATCTAAATGCAAACATTGACGTCGCGCTCCGACATACACACACCGAGATGTACTCAGTGTTGGGACTTGGCCTGAATAAAAAAAGAAATAAATAAAACAAAACCTTGAGAGATGAATAAGATGGTGCTATAGATTTAAGTTCAGACCTTCCACAGATAAAAGCAATGCCATGCCACTGGCATCTCGCGCCTGAATGTATATAGATTTCATATACACCAATAGTATTTCTCCTCCAGGCTTCAATTCTCCTCAAATAAAGATACACTAAACACTCTCTGAAACATAGGCAAACTCCACCCACAACTTTCACACTTAGGAAAGAAAGCACCTTCTAAAGCACCAGCTAAATCTGTGACATAAAGAAAAAGGTCCTAAAACTGTGAATACAGATTAGATTTCTTAACGGAGCGATTACATTCACTAGAATAAAATGATTTATGAAGAGAGCAAAAGCATCAACACGTGTGCAACGTCTTCTGGCCTTTCAATTGTCTCTGTGTCTCTCGGATGGGTGAAAAGAAAAGCCATTGGCATCATCTGCT